>NC_056456.1:40984182-41116682 GCF_018296145.1 Oncorhynchus tshawytscha
CTGAGGAGCAGATCGGGACTGAAGGACAGCTCGGGACTGAGGCAGCTTGGGAGTGAGAGAAAGCTCAGGAGTGAGAGAAAGCTCAGGAGTGAGAGGAAGCTCAGGAGTGAGAGGAAGCTCAGGAGTGAGAGGAAGCTCAGGCAGGTAGATAGATCTACCAGATCCTGGCTGGCTGGTGGTCTCAGCAGATCCTGGCTGACTGGCAGATCCTGGCTGACTGGCGGATCTGGCGGATCCTGGCTGACTGGCGGATCCTGGCCGACTGGCGGATCCTGGCCGACTGGCAGTTCTGGCAGATCTGGAAGAGTCTGGTTGACTAGCAGATCTGGAAGAGTCTGGTTGACTGGCAGATCTGGAAGAGTCTGGTTGACTGGCAGATCTGGAAGAGTCTGGTTGACTGGCAGATCTGGAAGAGTTAGGTTGACTGGCAGATCTGGAAGAGTCTGGTTGACTGGCAGATCTGGAAGAGTCTGGCTGACTGGCAGATCTGGAAGAGTCTGGTTGACTGGCAGATCTGGAAGAGTTAGGTTGACTGGCAGATCTGGAAGAGTCTGGTTGACTGGCAGATCTGGAAGAGTCTGGCTGACTGGCGGATCTGGCAGACTGAAAGATCTGGCTGCTCCATGCTGACTGGCGGCTCTGGCTGCTCCACGCTGACTGGCGGCTCTGGCTGCTCCATGTAGGCTGACAGCTCTGGCGGCTTCTTACAGACTGGCAGCTCTGGCGGCTCCGCAGACTGGCAGCTCCTTGCAGACTGGCAGCTCCTTCCAGACTGGCAGCTCCTTCCAGACTGGCAGCTCCGTGCAGACTGGCAGCTCCATGCAGACTGGCAGCTCCTTGCAGACTGACAGCTCCTTGCAGACTGACAGCTCCTTGCAGACTGACAGCTCTGGCTGCTTCATGCAGACTGACATCTCTGGCTGCTCCATGCAGACTGACAGCTCTGGCTGCTCCATGCAGACTGACAGCTCTGGCTGCTCCATGCAGACTGACATCTCTGGCTGCTCCATGCAGACCGACAGCTCTGGCTGCTCCATGCAGACCGACAGCTCTGGCTGCTCCATGCAGACCGACAGCTCTGGCTGCGCTGAACAGGCGGGAGACTCCAGCAGCGCTGTAGAGGAGGAAGGCTCTGGCTGCGCTGAACAGGCGGGAGACTCCGGCAGCGCAGGAGAGGAGAAAGGCTCCGCAGCGCTGGAGAGGCGAGGTGCACTGTAGGCCTGATGCGTGGTGCTGGAACTGGTGGTACTGAACCAAGGACACGCACAGGAAGCCTGGTGCGGGGAGCTGCTACCGGAGGGCTGGGGTGTGGAGGTGGTACTGGATAGACCGGACCGTGCAGGCGCACTGGAGCTCTTGAGCACCGAGCCTGCCCAACCTTACCTGGTTGAATGCTCTCGGTCGCCCTGCCAGTGCGGCGAGGTGGAATAGCCCGCACTGGGCTATGCAGGCGAACCGGAGACACCGAGCGCAAGGCTGGTGCCATGTAAGCCGGCCCAAGGAGACGCACTGGGGACCAGATGCGTAGAGCCGGCTTCATGGCATTTGGCTCGACGCTCAATCTAGCCCGGCCGATACGCGGAGCTGGAATATACCGCACCGGGCTATGCACCCGCACTGGGGACACCACTGCATAACACGGTGCCTGCCCGGTCTCTCTAGCCCCCGGTAACCACAGGAAGTTAGCGTAGGTCTCCTACCTAGCGTAGCCCTACTCCCTGTGAGCCCCCCAAGAAATTTTTGGGGCTGACTCTCGGGCTTCCATCCGCTACGCCGTGCTGCCTCCTCATACCTGCGCCTCTCAGCTTTCGCCGCCTCCAGTTCTTCCTTGGGGCGGCGATATTCTCCAGGCTGAGCCCAGGGTCCTTTACCGTCCAGTTCTTCCTCCCATGTCCATTTCTCCAGGTGGTGCAGCCTCTCCCACTGCAGCTGCTGCTGCTCCTGCTGCTGCTGCCTCTGTTGCCTCTCCTGTGGTTCCTGCCTGTTAACACGCTGCTTGGTCCATTGGTGGTGGGTGATTCTGTAACAGTTTTCTAGGTGTGAAGGAGAGTCGGACCAAAATGCAGCATGTAGATTGCGATCCATAATTTAATAAACAAACGTAACACAAATTTAAATATAAACACTACAAAAACAATAAACGTAACGAAAACCGAAACAGCCTATACTTGTGAAAACTAACACATAGACAGGAACAAGGACACTAAGGACAATCACCCATGACAAACTCAAAGAATATGGCAGCCTAAATATGGTTCCCAATCAGAGACAACGATAAACACCTGCCTCTGATTGAGAACCACATTGAGAACACAAAATACTTCGACCAGGGCGTAACACTCTCTCCCTCTCTCTCTCCCTCTGCTCTCTGCTCTCTCTCTCTCTCTCTCTCTCCTCTCTCTCTCTCTCTCTCTCTCTCCCTCTCTCTCTCTCTCTCTCTCTCTCTCTGCCTCTCTCTCTCTGTCTCTCTCTCTCTCCCTCTCTCTCTCTGTCTCTCTGTCTCTCTCTCTCTCTCTCTCTCTCTCTCTCTGTCTCTCTCTCTGCTCTCTCTCTCTCTCTCTGTCTCTCTCTCTCTCTCTCTCTCCCTCTCTCTCTCTCCCTCTCTCTCTGTCTCTCTCTCTCTCTCTATTTTCCCTCCACGGGGAGAGAGAGAGAAACTCTGAAAGGTGTCGTCGGTTCTGTCGGTTCTCTGTGTGTTCTAGAACGTGTAGATCTGTGTCCTCAGAGAGGGGGTCCGATGGAGGTTCTGGATTTCAAACTGAGGCCTCTGTTCCACGAACGAATACACACGCACACAGACACAAGGCCAGAAGACCCTTCAGAGTGCGATACAGATGACCAAGTAGTCCCTGATAAGACTGATCACTGGGTCCATGTGTCCTGGATATCACGACCAGGTAGTCCCTGATAAGACCCCAAAATTTCCCAAAATTCCCTGCTTTTCCAGAAATTCTGGTTGGAAGATTCCTGGCCGCATCCTCAGAGTGTGTGCTGACCTACTGACGAGCATCTTCTCAGACATTTTCAACCTGTCCTTGTCCCAGGATGTAGTCCCCACCTGCTTCAAGGAGACCAGCAAAGTCCCAATGCCCACGAAAAATAAGGTGACATGCCCAAATGACTATCGCACCGTCGCAATCACCCCAGTTATCATGAAAGTGCTTCGAGAGACTGGTCATGGCCCACATCAAGGCCAGCTTGCTAGGCACACTGAACCCACTCCAATTAGCCTCCCGTTCCAACAGATCCATGGAAGATGCCATTTCCATCGCTATATAATCGCAATGTAGGTGAACTGGCATTGTGGTGCCAGGACAACAAGCTCTCCCTCAACATCAGCAAAACAAAGGAGTTGATTTTTGGCTTCAGGAAGTAGAGGAAGGAAACACGCCCCGATCCACATCAACAGGACGGCAGTAGAGAGAGTCGGCAGTTTTAAGTCCCTTGGTGTCTGCATAACCGAGGACCTGACATGGACATCACTGGGACCATGCTCCTACCCAACCAGGACATATACTCAAAAATGGTGTCTGAGGAAGGCCCGCAGCATCACCAAGGACCCCCACATCCACCCCAGCCACGAGCTGTTCACTCCCTTACCATCGGGTAGACGGTATCAGAACATGAGGTCTGATACCGAGAGGCTCAGAGACCGTTTCTATCTACAAACCATCAGACTGTATCAGAGCATGAGGTCTGATACCAACAGACTCAGAGACAGTTTCTGTCTACAAGCCATCAGACTGCAATCTGGGATTACAAACGTGGGTTTATTCTCACAATCTGGGATTACACACGTGGGTTTATTCTCACAATCTGGGATTACAAACTGAGGTTTATTCTCACAATCTGGGATTACAAACGGGGGTTTATTCTCACAATCTGGGATTACAAACTGAGGTTTATTCTCACAATCTGGGATTACAAACGGGGGTTTATTCTCACAATCTGGGATTACAAACAGGGGTTTATTCTCACAATCTGGGATTACAAACGGGGTTTATTCTCAAAATCTGGGATTACAAACGGGGTTTATTCTCACAATCTGGGATTACAAACGGGGTTTATTCTCACAATCTGGGATTACAAACGGGGTTTATTCTCACAATCTGGGATTACAAACGGGGGTTTATTCTCACAATCTGGGATTACAAACGGGGGTTTATTCTCACAATCTGGGATTACAAACGGGGTTTAAGGCGAGGAACAAGGGGACTGTTTTTTCTCTCTCCGTCCATCCCTCCCTCCATCCCTCCCTCCCTCCTTCTCTCTCTCCCTTTGTCCCTCTCTCTCCCTCCCTCTGTCTCTTTCTCCTCCATCCCTCCCTCCCTCCGTCTCTCTCTCCTCCTTCCCTCCCTCCCTCTGTCTCTCCCTCTGTCCCCTCTCCCTCCCTCCCTCCCTCCCTCCCTCCCTCCCTCCCTCCCTCCCTCCCTCCCTCCCTCCCTCCCTCCCTCCCTCCCTCTCTCTCCCTCCCTCTGTCTCTTTCCCTCCCTCCTCTCCCCTCCCTCCGTCTCTCTCTCCCTTTGTCCCTCTCTCTCCCTCCCTCTGTCTCTTTCTCCCTCCGTCTCTCCCTCCCTCCGTCTCTCTCTCCCTTTGTCCTTTGTATATTATCTACTTCACTTGCTTTAACATATGTTTCCCATGTCAATAAAGCCCCTTGAATTTAATTGAGAGAGGCATTTGTTATAATACAATAATACAAAAGTGAAATAGGAACTGAGAGTATTTTAGCAACACTAAATCTGATTAAAAATCTGTTCATATACACCCCCAGCAAGAATATGACACTTTTTAAAACAAACATTTTCTGACAAGCAAGCACTTCGATATGGTAATTTTCACATTTTCATACATTTTTATAATGTTTGGTAATTACATATAGTATTTATGAAAATTCTATAGCAATATAGAACGAGAAAGCGGCTGTCCATTTGGACAGTTGATAGACACTGCACCTAAATAAGATTGAATAAGAACATTTGTCTCGTCCAGGACAGGCTGTCCATTTGGACAGTTGATTTAGACACTGCACCACTAAATAAGATTGAATAAGAACATTTGTCTACAGGCAGTAGGGCCTGTCATCAGGACAGGACAGGCAGTAGGGCACTATGAACTGGTGCACCTGTCATCATTCACTTTGAACTGGACAGTAGCCAATCAGAGGTACAGTAGGCCTTTATTCACTTTGCTGGAAACAAGCCATTTGCCTTTGAACTGGACGGGCCTGTAGGGCCATCATTCACTATGAACTGGACTGTGTGTTTACAGGCAGTAGGGCCTGTCATCATTCACTTTGAACTGGACTGTGTGTTTACAGGCAGTAGGGCCTGTCATCATTCACTATGAACTGGACTGTGTGTTTACAGACAGTAGGGCCTGTCATCATTCACTTTGAACTGGACTGTGTGTTTACAGGCAGTAGCAACAGCACGACATTAGATCATTAGAACGCATTCGCCCAAAAATACACCTGAATGGATTTCTACAAATATGTAAATACCACGGGAGTCCTCTTACATTTGGGAACTTTACAGTCCTATTTATCAAACAACCATGAAAACATAGTCTCTCTCTCCCTCAGTTATGCACATCAACAACTAATGCTAATGAGCTAATGAGCTAAAATCTAACGAAGGAACATTAGATAAGCCTCTCAAACGTTTTCAGCTAGTTCGCCGTCAAAATTGCACTATTGATGGAGAATTGTATTCTCCTCGTCCTTCTACATCTATCCTGTCAATGCATGCTTGTCCCAGTCAAGCACCCAAGCTAACTGGCTAAAGCTGGCTAGATACTTCCAGACACAAATGACAGAACTCCCCACTCTGACCATTTTTACTCGCCGTAGCAGAGCTGGTTAGGCTGTTTTCGTGTTATCTAGAACGTTCTTGACTAACTATTAGTTATTTTGTCTACGTTTACTGACATCAGGTCATATTCAGCAGGTGTTGCGCGTTTGTAAATTTATCAGTTGTTCTGCGCTCTGGTACACTCTGTCGAGAGTGCTCGGAAATCGGAGTAGATAGCCAGAGTGAATTTGCGAGCACAAGAGAGATGCTAACTGGATAACAGTCGTTCAAGTTCTTGCTAGCTAACCAAATGACACCTGCATCTCTAGCTGTGTACAGCCACCGGAAAACGATATGAGGGGGGGGGGGAAGAAGGTCAGTCATTCACCCACTCCTCCAATGACATGACATCCTCCTAGCAGCTAGCTAGCTAACGTTTAGGCTCCTTGTTTTTTTAGACTGATATCATGTATGTTTGATTCATATCCTGCAAAGTAGTTCAAACGCTGCCAGTTCCACTTTAACCATTTCGGGTGGTGACACCATCACAGAGCCAAGCAGGAAACGTTAGCCTGACTTAAATCTGACTTAAACCCTGTAAGTGAATACAAAAACATTAACTAACATATTCTGTCAAAACTAAACAGGAAAGGGTGTATCGACTTATGCTCAGTGCATACCTTCTCTTCTAATGTACACAAAGGGATGACAGGTGGGGTTTCTGAAAGGTAAATAAACTGAAATGATTTGTTTTTCTCTGTTAATAAGTGGCCACTGATAAGTAGATCTGAATAGCCTAAAGACTGAGGGGTGACCTAACCTTGACCTTATGGGTGACCTAACCCGAGGGGTGACCTAACCTTGACCTTATGGGTGACCTAACCCTATGGGTGACCTAACCTTGACCCTAGGGGTGACCTGACCCTAGGGGTGACCTAATCCTGACCCTATGGGTGACCTAACCTTGACCCTAGCGGTGACCTAACCTTGACCTTATGGGTGACCTGACCCTAGGGGTGACCTAACCCTGACCCTATGGGTGACCTAACCGTGACATAGTGGTGACCTACGCTTGACCCTAGGGGTGACCAAACCTTGAACTTATGGGTGACCTAACCCTAGGGGTGACCTAACCCTGACCCTATAGGTGACCTAACCTTGACCTTAGTGGTGACCTAACCCTATGGGTGACCTAACCTTGACCCTATGGGTGACCTAACCTTGACCTTAGTGGTGACCTAACCTTGATCCTAGGGGTGACCTAACCCTAGGAGTGACCTAACCTTGACCCTAGGGGTGACCTAACCTTGACCCTAGGGGTGACCTAACTCAGTACATGGTCTGTAAACTGACTCGTTATGTCAAGGGGTCCTAGCTACATGGTCTGTAAACTGACTCATTATGTCTAGGGGTCCTAGCTACATGGTCTGTAACCTGACTCATTATGTCTAGGGGTCCTAGCTACATGGTCTGTAATCTGACTGTCTAGGGGTCTTAGCTACATGGTCTGTACCCTGACTAGTGTCTAGGGGTCATAGCTACATGGTCTGTAACCTGACTGTCTAGGGGCCCTAGCTACATGGTCTGTAACCTGACTCATTATGTCTAGGGGTCCTAGCTACATGGTCTGTAACCTGACTGTCTAGGGGTCTTAGCTACATGGTCTGTACCCTGACTAGTGTCTAGGGGTCCTAGCTACATGGTCTGTAACCTGACTAATGTCTAGGGGTCTTAGCTACATGGTCTGTAACCTGACTGTCTAGGGGTCCTAGTTACATGGTCTGTAACCTGACTGTCTAGGGGTCCTGCTAACCCTGACTCATTATGTCTAGGGGTCATAGCTACATGGTCTGTAACCTGACTGTCTAGGGGTCCTAGCTACATGGTCTGTAACCTGACTCATTATGTCTAGGGGTCCTAGCTACATGGTCTGTAACCTGACTCATTATGTCTAGGGGTCCTAGCTACAATGGTCTGTAACCTGACTCATTATGTCTAGGGGTCCTAGTTACATGGTCTGTAAACTGACTCATTATGTCTAGGGGTCCTAGCTACATGGTCTGTAACCTGACTAGTGTCTAGGGGTCTTAGCTACATGGTCTGTAACCTGACTCATTATGTCTAGGGGTCCTAGCTACAATTTATGTAAACTGACTCATTATTTCTAGGGGTCCTAGCTACATGGTCTGTAACCTGACTAGTGTCTAGGGGTCTTAGCTACATGGTCTGTAACCTGACTCATTATGTCTAAGGGTCCTAGCTACAATTTCTATAAACTGACTCATTATTTCTAGGGGTCCTAGCTACATGGTCTGTAACCTGACTAGTGTCTAGGGGTCTTAGCTACATGGTCTGTAACCTGACTAGTGTCTAGGGGTCTTAGCTATATGGTCTGTAACCTGACTCATTATGTCTAGGGGTCTTAGCTACATGGTCTGTAACCTGACTCATTATGTCTAGGGGTCCTAGCTACATGGTCTGTAACCTGACTCATTATGTCTAACACTAACTTTCAACCCATATCATAAATATGTCCTAACACTATGTCCTAACACTATGTCCTAACACTATGTCCTAACACTATGCCCTAACACTGTCCTAACACTATCCTAACACTATGCCCTAACACTGTCCTAACACTATCCTAACACTATGTCCTAACACTGTCCTAACACTATGTCCTAACACTATGTCCTAACACTGTCCTAACACTATGTCATAACACTGTCATAACAGTATGTCATTTAAAAAAACATGGCATATACCCAGAAAAACGTGTTTGTGCGGAGACAGTTTGTGCGGAGGTGCTGACTAACGGCGAATAAACTATAAACCATCAAAATAAAGAAAGTCTCACACTCCATGTTTAAACTCACAACAATTTAATGGGTATTTACCAATGTTTCGGCATCACTGTGCCTTCTTCAGGATAACGTCATGAAGACTTGAACCAGGTTATGTCGACAAACAATTAGTGCAATTAGTGCAACCAATGACAATAGTGAGGGGTGTGTCATATAAATTAATAATAATAATAATTAATTAAGTAATTAAAATTAATTAGTGAAACTGTTAAACAGCAATAGTTGATGGCGTATTAAATATATTGCGCAATTGTTATCATTTTGAAACATAATTGAATATTGTACATCATATTAGCATCAACATGCATTATTGTTTAACTCAATTTCACATCATTTGTTTACATGTAATCTTTTGGTTCAACCTTAATGTATAATGAGCATCATCAACAGGGGCAACATATTAGGTGTACGCTAATAAACTGTAGAAAGAATATATCAATTTATAAGACTTAAGATTTGTTCATAAGAAGGGCCTGAGATCAAAGTCAATATTCAGACCACTAATGTTTTTAGACAGGATCTCCAGTAAGCCTCTCTTTGTAGTCATAGGATCTCCATGTTACCTCCTCTCCTCGGTAGAGCAACATGCTCAATGCCTGTGTAGTTGAGGGAGGAGATTGAATGGTTAGCTTCAACAAAGTGAGCTGCTACTGGATAGTCAATGTTCTTACACCTGATTGAGCTGCGGTGTTCAGCTATGCGTTGTTTTAATGGTCTTTTTGTTTGTCATAACACTATGTCCTAACCCTGTCCTATCCCCATATCATAACACTATGTCCTAACACTATGTCCTAACCCTGTCCTAACCCCATATCATAACACTATGTCCTAACACTATGTCCTAACACTGTCCTAACCCCATATCATAACACTATGTCCTAACAATATGTCCTAACACTGTCCGAACCCCATATCATAACACTATGTCCTAACACTGTCCTAACCCCATATCATAACACTATGTCCTAACACTATTTCCTAACACTGTCCTAACCCCATATCATAACACTATGTCCTAACACTGTCCTAACCCCATATCATAACACTATGTCCTAACACTATGTCCTAACACTGTCCTAACCCCATATCATAACACTGTCCTAACACTGTCCTAACACTGTCCTAACCCCTATCGTAACACTATATCCTAACACTGTCCTAACCCCATATCATAACACTATGTCCTAACACTGTCCTAACCCCATATCATAACACTATGTCCTAACACTGTCCTAACACTGTCCTAACCCCATATCATAACACTGTGTCCTAACACTGTCCTAACCCCATATCATAACACTATGTCCTAACACTGTCCTAACCCCATATCATAACACTATGTCCTAACACTGTCCTAACCCCATATCATAACACTATGTCCTAACACTGTCCTAACCCCATATAATAACACTATGTCCTAACACTGTCCTAACCCCATATCATAACACTATGTCCTAACACTGTCCTAACCCCATATCATAACACTCTGTCCGAACACTGTCCTATCCCCATATAATAACACTATGTCCTAACACTATGTCCTAACACTGTCCTAACCCCATATCATAACACGATGTCCTAACACTGTCCTAACCCCAAATCATAACACTATGTCCTAACACTGTCCTAACCCCATATCATAACACTGTCCTAACACTGTCCTAACACTGTCCTAACCCCATATCATAACACTATGTCCTAACACTGTCCTAACCCCATATCATAACACTATGTCCTAACACTGTCCTAATCCCATATCATAACACTATGTCCTAACACTGTCCTAACACTGTACTAACCCCATATCATAACACTATGTCCTAACACTGTCCTAACCCCAAATAATAACACTGTGTCCTAACACTGTCCTAACCCCATATCATAACACTATGTCCTAACACTGTCCTAACACTGTCCTAACCCCATATCATAACACTCTGTCCTAACACTGTCCTATCCCCATATGATAACACTATGTCCTAACACTATGTCCTAACACTGTCCTAACCCCATATCATAACACGATGTCCTAACACTGTCCTAACCCCAAATCATAACACTATGTCCTAACACTGTCCTAACCCCATATCATAACACTATGTCCTAACACTGTCCTAACACTGTCCTAACCCCATATCATAACACTATGTCCTAACACTGTCCTAACCCCATATCATAACACTATGTCCTAACACTGTCCTAACCCCATATCATAACACTATGTCCTAACACTGTCCTAACACTGTCCTAACACCCCTAAATCATAACACTATGTCCTAACACTGTTCTAAACCCATATCATAACACTGTCCTAACACTGTCCTAACCCCATATCATAACACTATGTCTTAACACTGTCCTAACCCCATATCATAACACTGTCCTAACACTGTCCTAACCCCATATCATAACACTATGTCCTAACACTGTCCTAACCCCATATCATAACACTATGTCCTAACACTGTCCTAACCCCATATCATAACACTAAACACTGTCCTAACACTGTCCTAACCCCATATCATAACACTATGTCCTAACACTGTCCTAACCCCATATCATAACACTATGTCCTAACACTGTCCTAACCCCAAATATCATAACACTATGTCCTAACACTGTCCTAACCCCATAGCATAACACTATGTCCTAACACTGTCCTAACACTGTCCTAACCCCATATCATAACACTATGTCCTAACACTGTCCTAACCCCATATCATAACACTATGTCCTAACACTGTCCTAACCCCATATCAGAACACAATGTCCTAACACTGTCCTAACACTGTCCTAAATCATAACACTATGTCCTAACACTGTCCTAACCCCATATCATAACACTATGTTCTAACACTGTCCTAACACTGTCCTAACCCCATATCATAACACTATGTCTTAACACTGTCCTAACCCCATATCATAACACTATGTCCTAACACTGTCCTAACCCCATATCATAACACTATGTCCTAACACTGTCCTAACCCCATATCATAACACTGTCCTAACACTGTCCTAACCCCATATCATAACACTATGTCCTAACACTGTCCTAACCCCATATCATAACACTATGTCCTAACACTGTCCTAACCCCAAATCATAACACTATGTCCTAACACTGTCCTAACCCCATATCATAACACTATGTCCTAACACTGTCCTAACACTGTCCTAACACTGTCCTAACCCCATATCATAACACTATGTCCTAACACTGTCCTAACCCCCATATAATAACACTATGTCCTAACACTGTCCTAACACTGTCCTAACCCCATATCATAACACTGTCATAACCCCATATCATAACACTGTCCTAACACTGTCCTAACCCCATATCATAACACTATGTCCTAACACTGTCCTAACCCCATAGCATAACATGATGTCCTAACACTGTCCTAACCCCATATAATAACACTATGTCCTAACACTGTCCTAACCCCATATCATAACACTATGTCCTCCAGGACACTGTCCTAACCCCCGATATCATAACAGGATGTCCATAAACTGTCCTAACACTGTCAACCCCATATCATAACCTGTCTCAACACTGTCATCCAACCCCGAGGTCATATCATAACACTGGGTCCTAACACTGTCCTAACAGCTTCTATCTAACCATCATGTCTGTAACACTGCCACCACTCCATATCTATAACACATGTCAATAACACTGTCCTAACCAGCCATATCATAATGGGAATATGTCCTAAACTGATCCTAAATATATCATAACACTATGTCCTAACACTGTCCTAACACTGTCCTAACCCTACATTATTCATAACACTATGTCATACTAACACTGTCCTAACATCCCATATCATAATACTATGTCACTAACACTGTCCTAACTACTGTCCTAACCCCATACTCATAACACTATGTCCTAACACTGTCCTAACCATATAATAACACTATGTCCTAACACTGTCCTGTACCATCCTCATATCATAATCACTATGTCCTAACACTGTCCTAACCCTATGTATAAGACAGTGTCCTTTGGGAATGTTAGTTAGATTACCATATAATAACACTGCATTGTCCTAACACTAGTCCTAACCCAATATCATAACACTATGTCTGCTAACACTGTCCTAACACTGTCCTAAAATTTGATTTGACACTGATGTTTAACACTGTCCTAACCCCATATCATAACACTATGTCCTAACACTGTCCTAACCCCATATCATAACACTATGTCCTAACACTGTCCTAACCCCATATAATAACACTATGTCCTAACACTGTCCTAACACTGTCCTAACCCCATATCATAACACTATGTCATAACACTATGTCCTAACACTGTCCTAACACTGTCCTAACCCCATATCATAACACTATGTCCTAACACTGTCCTAACCCCATATCATAACACTATGTCCTAACACTGTCCTAACCCCATATAATAACACTATGTCTTAACACTGTGGGGTCTGCACAACGCATCACCGGGGGCAAACTACCTGCCCTCCAGGACACCTACACCACCCGATGCTACAGGAAGGCCATAAAGATCATCAAGGACATCAACCACCCGAGCCACTGCCTGTTCACCCCGCTGTCATCCAGAAGGCGAGGTCAGTACAGGTGCATCAAAGCTGGGACCGAGAGACTGAAAAACAGCTTCTATCTCAAGGCCATCAGACTGTTAAACAGCCACCACTAACATTGAGTGGCTACTGTCACACTGTCAATGACACTGACTCTAACCAGCCACTTTAATAATGGGAATTAATGGGAAATGATGTAAATATATCACTAGCCACTTTAAACAATGCTACCTTATATAATGTTACTTACCCTACATTATTCATCTCATATGCATCCGTAGATACTGTACTCTATATCATCGACTGCATCATTATGTAATACATGTATCACTAGCCACTTTAACTATGCCACTTATTTACATAACATCTCATATGTATATACTGTACCGATATCATCTACTGTATCTTGCCTATGCTGCTCTGTACCATCACTCATTCATATATCCTTATGTACATATTCTTTATCCCCTTACACTGTGTATAAGACAGTAGTTTTTTTGGAATTGTTAGTTAGATTACTTGTTCGTTATTACTGCATTGTCAGAACTAGAAGCACAAGCATTTCGCTACACTCGCATTAACATCTGCTAACCATGTGTATGTGACAAATAAAATTTGATTTGATTTGATTTTTAACACTGTCCTAACCCCATATCATAACACTATGTCCTAACACTGTCCTAACCCCATATCATAACACTATGTCCTAACACTGTCCTAACCCCATATCATAACACTATGTCCTAACACTGTCCTAACACTGTCCTAACCCCATATCATAACACTATGTCCTAACACTGTCCTAACACTGTCCTAACCCCATATCATAACACTATGTCCTAACACTGTCCTAACCCCATATAATAACACTATGTCCTAACACTGTCCTAACACTGTCCTAACCCCATATCATAACACTATGTCCTAACACTGTCCTAACCCCATATCATAACACTATGTCCTAACACTGTCCTAACCCCATATCATAACACTATGTCCTAACTCCTAACACTGTCCTAACCCCATATCATAGCATAACACTATGTCCTAACACTGTCCTAACCCCATAGCATAACACTATGTCCTAACACTGTCCTAACCCCATATCATAACACTATGTCCTAACACTGTCCTAACCCCATATCATAACACTATGTCCTAACACTGTCCTAACCCCATATCATAACACTATGTCCTAACACTGTCCTAACCCCATATCATAACACTATGTCCTAACACTGTCCTAACCCCATATCATAACACTATGTCCTAACACTGTCCTAACACTGTCCTAACCCCATATCATAACACTATGTCCTAACACTGTCCTAACCCCATATCATAACACTATGTCCTAACACTGTCCTAACCCCATATCATAACACTATGTCCTAACACTGTCCTAACCCCATATAATAACACTATGTCCTAACACTGTCCTAACACTGTCCTAACCCCATATCATAACACTATGTCCTAACACTGTACTAACCCCATATCATAACACTGTCCTAACACTGTCCTAACCCCATATCATAACACTATGTCCTAACACTGTCCTAACCCCATAGCATAACACTATGTCCTAACACTGTCCTAACCCCATATCATAACACTATGTCCTAACACTGTCCTAACCCCATATCATAACACTATGTCCTAACACTGTCCTAACCCCATATCATAACACTATGTCCTAACACTGTCCTAACCCCATATCATAACACTATGTCCTAACACTGTCCTAACCCCATATCATAACACTATGTCCTAACACTGTCCTAACCCCATATCATAACACTATGTCCTAACACTGTCCTAACACTGTCCTAACCCCATATCATAACACTATGTCCTAACACTGTCCTAACACTGTCCTAACCCCATATCATAACACTATGTCCTAACACTGTCCTAACCCCATATCATAACACTATGTCCTAACACTGTCCTAACCCCATATCATAACACTATGTCCTAACACTGTCCTAACCCCATATCATAACACTATGTCCTAAAACTGTCCTAACCCCATATCATAACACTGTCCTAACCCCATATCATAACACTGTCCTAACACTGTCCTAACCCCATATCATAACACTATGTCCTAACACTGTCCTAACCCCATATCATAACACTATGTCCTAACACTGTCCTAACCCTGTCCTAACACTGTCCTAACCCCATATCATAACACTATGTCCTAAAACTGTCCTAACCCCATATCATAACACTATGTCCTAACACTGTCCTAACCCCATATCATAACACTATGTCCTAACACTGTCCTAACCCCATATCATAACACTATGTCCTAACACTGTCCTAACCCCATATCATAACACTATGTCCTAACACTGTCCTAACCCCATATCATAACACTATGTCCTAACACTGTCCTAACCCTATATCATAACACTGTGTCCTAACACTGTCCTAACCCCATATCATAACACTATGTCCTAACACTGTCCTAACACTGTCCTAACCCCATATCATAACACTATGTCCTAACACTGTCCTAACACTGTCCTAACCCCATATCATAACACTAACACTGTCCTAACACTGTCCTAACCCCATATCATAACACTATGTCCTAACACTGTCCTAACCCCATATCATAACACTATGTCCTAACACTGTCCTAACCCCATATCATAACACTATGTCCTAACACTGTCCTAACCCCATATCATAACACTATGTCCTAACACTGTCCTAACCCCATATCATAACACTATGTCCTAACACTAGGAACCTGCAAGTTTAGCATGTAGTTGGACGGTGTACACCATGTGTATCCTGTTCAAACGAATAATAAGACTTGAAACTTAAAATACACACACACACACACACACACACACACACACACACACACACACACACACACACACACACACACACACACACACACACACACACACACACAGAGCCTGGTCTTTAATGAGTAGCATTCCTCCTGTCTGAGAGATGGCTGCTCCTCCTGTCTGAGGGGAATAGATTTCTGCTCCTCAGTCCTTTAATTTGTGCCTTTGATTTTGGCTCCACCCTAATCACCCCCTCTCTCTCCAGCGACACTGAGTCTCTGTGTGTGTGTGTGTGTGTGTATGTGTGTGTGTGTGTCAGAGAGGGGGGCTGGGCGATTCACACATGTGGTTTTGGGTGTTCAAGGGCAGGCCACATGTTTCAGAAGTACTATTTGCCTGGGAAGCTGGTTCTGGAGGGGCCGAAACGTGATAGTCAAGCTGGTTCTGGAGGGGCCTAAACGTGATTGTCAAGCTGGTTCTGGAGGGGCCAAGCTGGTTCTGGAGGGGCCGAAACGTGATTGTCAAGCTGGTTCTGGAGGGGCCGAAACGTGATTGTCAAGCTGGTTCAGGGGCCTAAACGCTGGTTCTGGAGGGGCCGAAACGGGATAGTCAAGCTGGTTCTGGAGGGGCCGAAACGGGATAGTCAAGCTGGTTCTGGAGGGGCCGAAACGGGATAGTCAAGCTGGTTCTGGAGGGGTCAAGACGTGATAGTCAAGCTGGTTCTAGAGGGGTCGAGACGTGATCAAGCTGGTTCTGGAGGGGCCGAAACGTGATAGTCAAGCTGGTTCTGTAGGGGCGTGATAGTCAAGCTGGTTCTGGAGGGGCCGAAACGTGATTGTCAAGCTGGTTCTGGAGGGGACGAAACATGATAGTCAAGCTGGTTCTGGAGGGGCCGAAACGTGATAGTCAAGCTGGTTCTGGAGGGGACGAAACATGATAGTCAATGTTTTCCTACCTCTGCCCTGCAGTAGGAATACAGACAAGACAGAAGTAGTTAAGGAACCTGTTGAACTAAAAGGGGTGATGATTTTAAAAGCAAAGCGAACCGTTGAGTTCTAGAGTTATAGGTCAGCAATGCGGACCGTTGGGTTCTAGAGTTATAGGTCAGCAATGCGGACCGTTGGGTTCTAGAGTTATAGGTCAGAAATGTGAACCCATGGGTTCTAGAGTAATAGGTCAGCAAACTAACTGTTGGGTTCTAGAGATATAGGTCAGCAAAGCGAACCGTTGGGTTCTAGAGTTATAGGTCAGCAAAGCGTACCGTTGGGTTCTAGAGTTATAGGTCAGCAAAGCGAACCGTTGGGTTCTAGAGTTATAGGTCAGCAAAGCGAACCGTTGGGTTCTAGAGTTATAGGTCAGCGAAGCATACCGTTGGGTTCTAGAGTTATAGGTCAGCAAAGTGAACCGTTGGGTTCTAGAGTTATAGGTCAGCAAAGCGAACCGTTGGGTTCTAGAGTTATAGGTCAGCAAAGCGAACCGTTGGGTTCTAGAGTTATAGGTCAGCGAAGCATACCGTTGGGTTCTAGAGTTATAGGTCAGCAAAGCGAACCGTTGGGTTCTAGAGTTATAGGTCAGCAAAGCGAACCGTTGGGTTCTAGAGTTATAGGTCATCAAAGCGAACCGTTGGGTTCTAGAGTCATAGGTCAGCAAAGCGAACCGTTGGGTTCTAGAGTTATAGGTCAGCGAAGCATACCATTGGGTTCTAGAGTTATAGGTCAGCGAAGCGAACCATTGGGTTCTAGAGTTATAGGTCAGCAAAGCGAACCGTTGGGTTCTAGAGTTATAGGTCAGCAAAGCGAACCGTTGGGTTCTAGAGTCATAGGTCAGCAAAGCGAACCATTGGGTTCTAGAGTCATAGGTCAGCAAAGTGAACCCTTGGGTTCTAGAGTTATAGGTCAGATGTATTTGAATCTAGAATATGTTCTAACTTCTTTGGAAGTGTTGGATGGTTAAGGAGGTGTGGCTGAGTCAAATAGCTCCGCCATGTGCTCCTTGTCAGTAGCAACCACATCATCAACATTAAGGGACATGGGCAGCTGTGAGGAGGAGGGTTTATTCTCCAGGTCTTTAACCGTTTTCCAGAACTTCTTGGGGTTAGACCCACAGAGAGAGAACTGCTCCTTAAAGTAATTAACCTTGGCCAGTCAGCCTGAGTATGTGTGTGCCAAGCCTTTCGCCAAATGGTGTTCTTGAGGTGGAGTAACTCTGCCAGATCACGGTCGAACCAGGGGCTGAATCTGTTTTAAATTCTCATTTTCTTTATGAGGCGTGCTTGTTAACAATACCTCTGAAAATATCCAAAATGAAGGTTCAAATGTCTTCGCCAGAGGGGATCGAGCTGATTCTATACCAATTTACAGAGGTCAGGTCATGAAGGAAGGCTTGCTCCTTCAAGTTTTTCAGCAAGCGTCTATGACAAATCAGGACAGGTCGTTTCACTGAGCAGCCGTTACGAACACAGGCTGTAAAACATTGAACACTAAGGTCATTACAGAAAACACCAGACTTGATACCTGTCAGGATTATTTGTGAGGGTAACATCGAGGAGGGTAGCCGTTTCTGGGTGTTTGGAGTCATACCTTGTGGGATTTGTAATAACCTTAGAGAGATTTAGGGAGTCAAGTTGTTTTAAGACTAAGCCAGGTGGTTTAACCTTTCAGAGTGATTCTTGGTTGTCTTAAACAAATCTACTTTGAAACAAAAGTATACACCTCACACACATGGTTACGGGCTTAAAAAAAAGAAGACACCTGTACCATGTCAGATATAGAGTTGAAATATGTTACATTTTGAGTTTGCATCCCAATATTACACTTTATATACATCACAGAAGACTGAAATATAACTAAACCGCTTGACATAGAAACACAGGATTTTCGGCAGGTTTTTGGATAATGTTTTGTTAATAATGAAATTATGAAAAATATTAATAACAACATTCCACCCATGAGGCCTCTAGGTCATTTGACTGTAGGAAAGAGATGAATATGCATGTCCGTGTTTAGGTCACCTAGCAGGACAAACTCAGACTTAGTGTAAGGGGCCAGGAGAGAGCTTTAGGGCAGGTGGGGTACAGGCCGGTGCTGATGGAGAACGATAACACCCAACAACACTCAACAAAGAGCTATTTGGAAGCTTAATGCTTAAAACCAGCAAATCAAATTTTTTGTGCCCATGTAACGGATGTGAAACGGCTAGCTTAGTTAGCGGTGCGCGCTAAATAGCGTTTCAATCGGTGACGTCACTTGCTCTGAGACCTTGAAGTAGTAGTTCCCCTTGCTCTGCAAGGGCCGCGGCTTTTGTGGAGCGATGGGTAACGATGCTTCGTGGGTGTCAGTTGTTGATGTGTGCAGAGGGTCCCTGGTTCGCGCCCGGGTATGGGCGAGGGGACGGTCTAAAGTTATACTGTTACACCCAGACTTGGAGACAACCGAGCACTGAAGATGTTACTTGGTAAAGACTGCCACTTCACCAGTAGACTGGTCAGGGTGTACGCTAGCAACAGTAGACTGGTCAGGGTGTACGCTAGCAACAGTAGACTGGTCAGGGTGTACGCTAGCAACAGTAGACTGGTCAGGGTGTACGCTAGCAACAGTAGACTGGTCAGGGTGTACGCTAGCAACAGTAGACTGGTCAGGGTGTACGCTAGCAACAGTAGACTGGTCAGGGTGTACGCTAGCAACAGTAGAAGGGCTAGGATGTACGCTAGCAACAGTAGACTGGTCAGGGTGTACGCTAGCAACAGTAGAAGGGCTAGGGTGTACGCTAGCAACAGTAGACTGGTCAGGGTGTACGCTAGCAACAGTAGACTGATCAGGGTGCACGTTAGCAACAGTAGAAGGGCTAGGGTGTACGCTAGCAACAGTAAACTGGTCAGGGTGCACCCTAGCAACAGGAGAAGGGCTAGGGTGTACGCTAGCAACAGTAGAAGGGCTCGGGTGTACGCTAGCAACAGTAGGCTGGTCAGGGTGTATGCTAGCAACAGTAGACTGGTCAGGGGGTACGCTAGCAACAGTAAACTGGTCAGGGTGTACGTTAGCAACAGTAGAAGGTCTAGGGTGTACGCTAGCAACAGTAGACTGGTCAGGGTGTACGCTAGCAACAGTAGAAGAGCTAGGGTGTACGCTAGCAACAGTAGACTGGTCAGGGTGTACGTTAGCAATGGTAGAAGGGCTAGGGTGAACACTAGCAACAGTAGACTGGTCAGGGTGTACGCTAGCAACAGTAGAAGGTCTAGGGTGTACACTAGCAACAGTAGACTGGTCAGTGTGTACGCTAGCAACAGTAGAAGAGCTAGGGTGTACGCTAGCAACAGTAGACTGGTCAGGGTGTACGTTAGCAATGGTAGAAGGGCTAGGGTGTACACTAGCAACAGTAGAATGGCTAGGATGTATGCTAGCATCAGTAGATGGCCAAGGGTGTACGCTAGCAACAGTAGAAGGGCCAGGGTGTATGCTAGCAACAGTAGATGGGCTAGGGTGTATGCTAGCAACAGTAGATGGGCAAGGGTGTACGTTAGCAACAGTAGAAGGTCTAGGGTGTACGCTAGCAACAGTAGACTGGTCAGGGTGTACGTTAGCAACAGTAGAAGGTCTAGGGTGTACGTTAGCAATGGTAGAAGGGCTAGGGTGTACACTAGCAACAGTAGACTGGTCAGGGTGTACGCTAGCAACAGTAAACTGGTCAGGGTGTACGTTAGCAACAGTAGAAGGTCTAGGGTGTACACTAGCAACAGTAGACTGGTCAGTGTGTACGCTAGCAACAGTAGAAGAGCTAGGGTGTACGCTAGCAACAGTAGACTGGTCAGTGTGTACGCTAGCAACAGTAGACTGGTCAGGGTGTACGTTAGCAATGGTAGAAGGGCTAGGGTGTACACTAGCAACAGTAGAATGGCTAGGATGTATGCTAGCAACAGTAGATGGCCATGGGTGTACGCTAGCAACAGTAGATGGCCAAGGGTGTACGCTAGCAACAGTAGAAGGGCCAGGGTGTATGCTAGCAACAGTAGATGGGCAAGGGTGTACGTTAGCAACAGTAGAAGGTCTAGGGTGTACGCTAGCAACAGTAGACTGGTCAGGGTGTACGTTAGCAACAGTAGAAGGTCTAGGGTGTACGTTAGCAATGGTAGAAGGGCTAGGGTGTACACTAGCAACAGTAGACTGGTCAGGGTGTACGCTAGCAACAGTAAACTGGTCAGGGTGTACGTTAGCAACAGTAGAAGGTCTAGGGTGTACACTAGCAACAGTAGACTGGTCAGTGTGTACGCTAGCAACAGTAGAAGAGCTAGGGTGTACGCTAGCAACAGTAGACTGGTCAGTGTGTACGCTAGCAACAGTAGACTGGTCAGGGTGTACGTTAGCAATGGTAGAAGGGCTAGGGTGTACATAGCAACAGTAGAATGGCTAGGATGTATGCTAGCATCAGTAGATGGCCAAGGGTGTACGCTAGCAACAGTAGAAGGGCCAGGGTGTATGCTAGCAACAGTAGATGGGCTAGGGTGTATGCTAGCAACAGTAGATGGGCAAGGGTGTACGTTAGCAACAGTAGAAGGTCTAGGGTGTACGCTAGCAACAGTAGACTGGTCAGGGTGTACGTTAGCAACAGTAGAAGGTCTAGGGTGTACGTTAGCAATGGTAGAAGGGCTAGGGTGTACACTAGCAACAGTAGACTGGTCAGGGTGTACGCTAGCAACAGTAAACTGGTCAGGGTGTACGTTAGCAACAGTAGAAGGTCTAGGGTGTACACTAGCAACAGTAGACTGGTCAGTGTGTACGCTAGCAACAGTAGAAGAGCTAGGGTGTACGCTAGCAACAGTAGACTGGTCAGTGTGTACGCTAGCAACAGTAGACTGGTCAGGGTGTACGTTAGCAATGGTAGAAGGGCTAGGGTGTACACTAGCAACAGTAGAATGGCTAGGATGTATGCTAGCAACAGTAGATGGCCATGGGTGTACGCTAGCAACAGTAGATGGCCAAGGGTGTACGCTAGCAACAGTAGAAGGGCCAGGGTGTATGCTAGCAACAGTAGATGGGCAAGGGTGTACGTTAGCAACAGTAGAAGGTCTAGGGTGTACGCTAGCAACAGTAGACTGGTCAGGGTGTACGTTAGCAACAGTAGAAGGTCTAGGGTGTACGTTAGCAATGGTAGAAGGGCTAGGGTGTACACTAGCAACAGTAGACTGGTCAGGGTGTACGCTAGCAACAGTAAACTGGTCAGGGTGTACGTTAGCAACAGTAGAAGGTCTAGGGTGTACACTAGCAACAGTAGACTGGTCAGTGTGTACGCTAGCAACAGTAGAAGAGCTAGGGTGTACGCTAGCAACAGTAGACTGGTCAGTGTGTACGCTAGCAACAGTAGACTGGTCAGGGTGTACGTTAGCAATGGTAGAAGGGCTAGGGTGTACACTAGCAACAGTAGAATGGCTAGGATGTATGCTAGCAACAGTAGATGGCCATGGGTGTACGCTAGCAACAGTAGATGGCCAAGGGTGTACGCTAGCAACAGTAGAAGGGCCAGGGTGTATGCTAGCAACAGTAGATGGGCAAGGGTGTACACTAGCAACAGTAGAAGGGCTAGGGTGTACGCTAGCAACAGTAGAAGGACCAGGGTGTACATTTCCAGATATCATCAGCAGCTGTAACGATCTTCGTCTTCATCGGATGAGGAGTAGGAAGGATCGGACCAAAACGCAGTGTGGTAAGTGTCCATGATTATTTATTATAACAGAACACGAAAATATCAAATAACAAAGTGAATGTAAGAAATGAAAATCGAAACAGTCCTGAAAGGTGAAAACACAAAACAGGAAACAACTACCCACAAACAGCAGGTGGGAAAAGGCTACCTAAGTGTGGTTCTCAATCAGAGACAACGATAGACAGCTGCCTCTGATTGGGAACCATACCAGGTCAAACACATAGAAATACAAAACATAGAACACAAAAAAAACAGGCCAAAACATATAGAAAGGAAAACATAGAAAAACAACATAGAATGCCCACCCCAACCAAAATAGAGACATAAAAAAGGAACTAAGGTCAGGGCGTGACAGCAGCAATACAATCAGGGCATGGCGGAGGACAGGGAGAACTCTTCTTGTGGCATTTGAATGTGCATCAGATGGCAACAAGATCATATTGTACAGCAATTTCATCAGGTAACATGAACACAAAGCCTGGCGAGAGGAGGTTAGAATAGGATGGGAGGCCAAGAGTCTGTGTATCCGATAGAGAGTCCAAGTGGGGAGTGAGGGAACAAACATTGTCTGTCCCACGGTCGGGTAAACAAGTAAGTTCATAGTCAACAAAGCGTACAGGAGTCATGGAGAAAACAGCACAAAGGCATCATAAAATGTCTAACGGGGTTAGCCAAATGCTAAAGCTAATAGCATTCCATTATGAGTTATTTTGTCTGTCTGTCAGCAAACACAAAACTTGGCACTGTGTAAAGGAATATATTATTAATACCTTTTCATATGTCTCTCCATGCTTGCAGGTTTGTTAACTAAGTTTAAAGAGGGGGTTCTTGCTCCAAAACATTTGGTGTCATTATTTGTAACATTATTGTACAGTATACCGTGTGTGTGTGTGTCATGTGTCAACCAAATTTATTTTCCAATTGTTACGTTCCCGAGCAGAACCCCAATTTATTTCCATTACGGTTTTCTGACCATAACTTCTGAATAAACATTGTGTTTATTCATTTACTTCCCAAAGAGTGGATTGCCTATAGAAGAGGTTGCTGTGGGGTAAAATAGTTGTTTGTCTGGTGCAGTGCAGGTTCGAGATGCAACTGAAATTTCACAAGTAGAGAGAGAGAGAGAGAGAGAACAGTCCTGAAAGGTACCCACTAATTATCAAAATCCAGAAAAGAGCTGTTAAATTCAACAACCACCTAAAATTAAGCCATTCCCAAACCTTCCATAACAAAGCCATCACCTACAGAGAGATGAACATGGAGAAGAGTCCCCTAAGCAAGCTGGTCCTGAGGCTCTGTTCACAAACACAAACACACACTACAGAGCCCCAGGACAGCAGCACAATTAGACCCAACCAAATCATGAGGAAACAAAAAAATAATTACTTGACACATTGGAAAGAATTAACAAAATAACAGAGCAAACTAGAATGCTATTTGGCCCTAAACAGAGAGTACACAGTGGCAGAATACCTGACCACTGTGACTGACCCACACTTAAGGAAAGCTTTGACTATGTACAGACTCAGTGAGCATAGCCTTGCTATTGAGAAAGGCCGCCGTAGGCAGACATGGCTCTCAAGAGAAGACAGGCTATGTGCACACTCAGATTACACAGATCCACAAAGAATTTGAAAACACTGTATATATATATATAATATGACATTTGTAATGTCTTTATTGTTCTGAAACTTCTGTATGTTTGGAATGTGATCAGGCTATGAATAGCATTATAACGAATTACAGACCTGGTGTGTGTGGTAGGTAGTATAATAGACACAACCCCTGGTGTATGTGGTAGGTAGTATAATAGACACAACCCCTGGTGTGTGTGGTAGGTAGGTAGTATAATAGACACAACCCCTGGTGTGTGTGGTAGGTAGGTAGTATAATAGACACAACCCCTAGTGTGTGTGGTAGGTAGGTAGTATAAATAGACACAACCCCTGGTGTGTGGTAGGTAGTATAGGACACAACCCCTGGTGTGTGTGGTAGGTAGTATATAGACACAACCCCTAGTGTGTGTAGGTAGGTAGTATGATAGACACAACCCCTGGTGTGTGTGGTAGACACAACCCCTGTGTGTAGGTAGGTAGTATAATAGACACAACCCCTGGTGTGTGTGGTAGGTAGGTAGTATAATAGACACAACCCCTGGTGTGTGTGGTAGGTAGGTAGTATAATAGACACAACCCCTGGTGTGTGTGGTAGGTAGCATAGTAGACACAACCCCTGGTGTGTGTGGTAGGTAGGTAGTATAATAGACACAACCCCTAGTGTGTGTGGTAGGTAGCATAGTAGACAGACACAACCCCTGGTGTGTGTGGTAGGTAGTATAATAGACACAACCCCTGGTGTGTGTGGTAGGTAGACACAACCCCTGGTGTGTGTGGTAGGTAGCATAATAGACACAACCCCTGGTGTGTGTGGTAGGTAGTATAATAGACACAACCCCTGGTGTGTGTGGTAGGTAGCATAGTAGACACAACCCCTAGTGTGTGTGGTAGGTAGTATAATAGACACAACCCCTGGTGTGTGTGGTAGGTAGTATAGTAGACACAACCCCTGGTGTGTGTGGTAGGTAGTATAATAGACACAACCCCTGGTGTGTGTGGTAGGTAGTATAATAGACACAACCCCTGGTGTGTGTGGTAGGTAGTATAGTAGACACAACCCCTGGTGTGTGTGGTAGGTAGTATAATAGACACAACCCCTGGTGTGTGTGGTAGGTAGTATAATAGACACAACCCCTAGTGTGTGTGGTAGGTAGGTAGGTAGGTCGTATAGTAGACACAACCCCTGGTGTGTGTGGTAGGTAGGACACAACCCCTGTGTGGTCGGTATAGTATAATAGACACAACCCCTGTGTGTGTGGTAGGTACAACCCCTGTGTGTGTGGTAGTATAATAATAGACACAACCCCTGGTGTGTGTGGTAGGTAGGTATATAATAGACACAACCCCTGGTGTGTGTGGTGGTGGTAGGTAGTATAATAGACACAACCCCTGGTGTGTGTGGTAGGTAGTAGTATAATAGACACAACCCCTGGTGTGTGGTGGTAGGTAGGTATAATAGACACAACCCCTGGTGTGTGTGGTAGGTAGGACACAACCCCTGGTAGGTAGTATAATAGACACAACCCCTGGTGTGTGTGGTAGGTAGTATAATAGACACAACCCCTGGTGTGTGTGGTAGGTAGTATATATAGACACAACCCCTGGTGTGTGTGGTAGGTAGTATAATAGACACAACCCCTAGGTAGTATAATAGACACAACCCCTGGTGTGTGTGGTAGGTAGTATAATAGACACAACCCCTGGTGTGTGTGGTAGGTAGGTAGTAATAGACACAACCCCTGGTGTGTGTGGTAGGTAGTATAATAATAGACACAACCCCTGGTGTGTGTGGTGGTAGGTAGTATAATAGACACAACCCCTAGTGTGTGTGGTAGGTAGTATAATAGACACAACCCCTGGTGTGTGTGGTAGGTAGGACACAACCCCTAGTATAATAGACACAACCCCTGGTGTGTGTGGTAGGTAGGTAGTATAATAGACACAACCCCTGGTGTGTGTGGGTAGGTAGTATAATAGACACAACCCCTGGTGTGTGTGGTAGGTAGGTATATAATAGACACAACCCCTGGTGTGTGTGGTAGGTAGTATAATAGACACAACCCCTGGTGTGTGTGGTGGTAGGTAGGTAGTATAATAGACACAACCCCTGGTGTGTGTGGTAGGTAGTATATAATAGACACAACCCCTGTGTGTGTGGTAGGTAGGTAGTATAAATAGACACAACCCCTGGTGTGTGTGGTAGGTAGTATAATAGACACAACCCCTGGTGTGTGTGGTGGTAGGTAGGTAGTATAATAGACACAACCCCTGGTGTGTGTGGTAGGTAGGTAGGTAGGTAGGTAGTATAATAGACACAACCCCTGGTGTGTGTGGTAGGTAGGTAGTATAATAGACACAACCCCTGGTGTGTGTGGTAGGTAGTATAATAGACACAACCCCTGGTGTGTGTGGTAGGTAGTATAATAGACACAACCCCTGGTGTGTGTGGTAGGTAGGTAATAATAGACACAACCCCTGGTGTGTGTGGTAGGTAGGTAGTATAATAGACACAACCCCTGGTGTGTGTGGTAGGTAGGTAGTATAATAGACACAACCCCTGGTGTGTGTGGTAGGTAGGTAGTATAATAGACACAACCCCTGGTGTGTGTGGTAGGACACAACCCCTGGTGTGTGTATAGTATAATAGACACAACCCCTGGTGTGTGTGGTAGGTAGACACAACCCCTGGTATAAGTAGACACAACCCCTGGTGTGTGTGGTAGGTAGGTAGTATAATAGACACAACCCCTGGTGTGTGTGGTAGGTAGGTAGTATAATAGACACAACCCCTGGTGTGTGTGGTAGGTAGGTAGTATAATAGACACAACCCCTGGTGTGTGTGGTAGGTAGGTAGGTAGTATAATAGACACAACCCCTGGTGTGTGGTGGTAGGTAGGTAGTATAATAGACACAACCCCTGGTGTGTGTGGTAGGTAGGTAGACACAACCCCTGGTGTAGTATAGACACAACCCCTGGTGTGTGTGGTAGGTAGGTATAATAGACACAACCCCTGGTGTGTGGTGGTAGGTAGTATAATAGACACAACCCCTGGTGTGTGTGGTAGGTAGTATAATAGACACAACCCCTGGTGTGTGTGGTAGGTGTATAAATAGGTAGGTGTGTGTGGTAGGTATATAATAGACACAACCCCTGTGTGTGGTAGGTAGGTATATAATAGACACAACCCCTGGTGTGTGTGGTAGGTAGGTAGTATAATAGACACAACCCCTGGTGTGTGTGGTAGGTAGGTAGTATAATAGACACAACCCCTGGTGTGTGTGGTAGGTAGTATAATAGACACAACCCCTGGTGTGTGTGGTAGGTAGTATAATAGACACAACCCCTGGTGTGTGTGGTAGGTAGTATAATAGACACAACCCCTAGTGTGGTAGGTAGGTAGTATAATAGACACAACCCCTGGTGTGTGTGGTAGGTAGTATAATAGACACAACCCCTGGTGTGTGTGGTAGGTAGTATAATAGACACAACCCCTGGTGTGTGTGGTAGGTAGGTAGTATAATAGACACAACCCCTGGTGTGTGTGGTAGGTAGTATAATAGACACAGACCCCTGGTGTGTGTGGTAGGTAGGTAGTATAATAGACACAACCCCTGGTGTGTGTGGTAGGTAGTATAATAGACACAACCCCTGGTGTGTGTGGTAGGTAGGTAGTATAATAGACACAACCCCTGGTGTGTGTGACACAACCCTGGTAGGTAGGTAGTATAATAGACACAACCCCTGGTGTGTGTGGTGGTAGGTAGTATAATAGACACAACCCCCCTGGTGTGTGTGGTGGTAGGTAGTATAATAGACACAACCCCTGGTGTGTGTGGTAGGTAGGTATAATAGACACAACCCCTGTGTGTGTGTAGGTAGGTAGGTAGTATAATAGACACAACCCCTGGTGTGTGTGGTGGTGGTGGTAGGTAGGTAGTATAATAGACACAACCCCTGGTGTGTGTGGTAGGTAGGTAGTATAATAGACACAACCCCTGGTGTGTGTGTAGGTAGGTAGTATAATAGACACAACCCCTGGTGTGTGTGGTAGGTAGGTAGTATAATAGACACAACCCCTGGTGTGTGTGGTGGTAGGTAGTATAATAGACACAACCCCTGGTGTGTGTGGTACAACCCCTGGTGTAGTAGTATAATAGACACAACCCCTGGTGTGTGTGGTAGGTAGTATAATAGACACAACCCCTGGTGTGTGTGGTAGGTAGTATAGACACACCCCCCTGGTGTGTGTGGTAGGTAGTATAAATAGACACAACCCCTGGTGTGTGTGGTAGGTAGGTAGTATAATAGACACAACCCCTGGTGTGTGTGGTAGGTAGTATAATAGACACAACCCCTGGTGTGTGTGGTAGGTAGTATATAATAGACACAACCCCTGGTGTGTGTGGTGGTAGGTAGTATATAATAGACACAACCCCTGGTGTGTGTGGTAGGTAGTATAATAGACACAACCCCTGGTGTGTGTGGTAGGTAGGTAGTATAATAGACACAACCCCTGGTGTGTGTGGTAGGTAGGTAGTATAATAGACACAACCCCTGGTGTGTGTGGTAGGACACAACCCCTAGGTAGGACACAACCCCTGGTGTGTGTGGTAGGTAGTATAATAGACACAACCCCTGGTGTGTGTGGTAGGTAGGTATAATAGACACAACCCCTGGTGTGTGTGGTAGGTAGTATATAATAGACACAACCCCTGGTGTGTGTGGTAGGTATAATAGACACAACCCCTGGTGTGTGTGGTAGGTAGTATAATAGACACAACCCCTGGTGTGTGTGGGTGGTAGGTAGGTAGTATAATAGACACAACCCCTGGTGTGTGTGGTAGGTATAATAGACACAACCCCTGGTGTGTGTGGTAGGTAGTATAATAGACACAACCCCTGGTGTGTGTGGTAGGTAGTATAATAGACACAACCCCTGGTGTGTGTGGTAGGTAGTATAATAGACACAACCCCTGGTGTGTGTGGTAGGTAGGTAGTATAATAGACACAACCCCTGGTGTGTGTGGTAGGTAGTATAATAGACACAACCCCTGGTGTGTGTGGTAGGTAGGTAGGTAGGTAGTATAATAGACACAACCCCTGGTGTGTGTGGTAGGTAGTATAATAGACACAACCCCTGGTGTGTGTGGTGGTAGGTAGTATAATAGACACAACCCCTAGTGTGTGTGGTGGTAGGTAGGTAGTATAATAGACACAACCCCTGGTGTGTGTGGTAGGTAGTATAATAGACACAACCCCTGGTGTGTGTGGTAGGTAGGTAGGTAGGTATATAATAGACACAACCCCTGGTGTGTGTGGTAGGTAGTATAATAGACACAACCCCTGGTGTGTGTGGTAGGTAGTATAATAGACACAACCCCTGGTGTGTGTGGTAGGTAGTATAATAGACACAACCCCTGGTGTGTGTGGTAGGTAGGTAGGTAGTATAATAGACACAACCCCTGGTGTGTGTGGTAGGTAGGTAGGTAGTATAATAGACACAACCCCTGGTGTGTGTGGTAGGTAGGTAGCATAGTAGACACAACCCCTGGTGTGTGTGGTAGGTAGTATAATAGACACAACCCCTGGTGTGTGTGGTAGGTACAACCCCTGGTAGTAGGTAGTATAATAGACACAACCCCTGGTGTGTGTGGTAGGTAGGTAGTATAATAGACACAACCCCTGGTGTGTGTGGTAGGTAGGTAGTATAATAGACACAACCCCTGGTGTGTGTGGTAGGTAGGTAGGTATATAATAGACACAACCCCTGGTGTGTGTGGTAGGTAGGTAGTATAATAGACACAACCCCTGGTGTGTGTGGTAGGTAGTATAATAGACACAACCCCTGGTGTGTGTGGTAGGTATAATAGACACAACCCCTGGTGTGTGGTAGGTAGGTAATAGACACAACCCCTGGTGTGTGTGGTAGGTAGGTAGTATAATAGACACAACCCCTGGTGTGTGTGGTAGGTAGGTAGTATAATAGACACAACCCCTGGTGTGTGTGGTAGGTAGGTAGGTAGTATAATAGACACAACCCCTGGTGTGTGTGGGTAGGTAGTATAATAGACACAACCCCTGGTGTGTGTGGTAGGTAGGTAGTATAATAGACACAACCCCTGGTGTGTGTGGTAGGTAGTATATAATAGACACAACCCCTGGTGTGTGTGGTAGGTAGGTATAAATAGACACAACCCCTGGTGTGTGTGGTAGGTAGGTAGGTATAATAGACACAACCCCTGGTGTGTGTGGTAGGTAGTATAATAGACACAACCCCTGGTGTGTGTGGTAGGTAGGTATAATAGACACAACCCCTGGTGTGTGTGGTAGGTAGTATAAATAGACACAACCCCTGGTGTGTGTGGTAGGTAGGTAGTATAATAGACACAACCCCTGGTGTGTGGTGGTAGGTAGGTAGTATAATAGACACAACCCCTGGTGTGTGTGGTAGGTAGTATAATAGACACAACCCCTGGTGTGTGTGGTAGGTAGGACAGGTATGGTGGTAGTAAATAGACACAACCCCTGGTGTGTGTGGTAGGTAGTATAATAGACACAACCCCTGGTGTGTGTGGTAGGTAGTATAATAGACACAACCCCTGGTGTGTGTGGTAGGTAGTATAATAGACACAACCCCTGGTGTGTGTGGTAGGTAGGTAGGTAGGTAGTATAATAGACACAACCCCTGGTGTGTGTGGTAGGTAGGTAGGTAGGTAGTATAATAGACACAACCCCTGGTGTGTGTGGTAGGTAGGTAGCATAGTAGACACAACCCCTAGTGTGTGTGGTAGGTAGTATAATAGACACAACCCCTGGTGTGTGTGGTAGGTAGGTAGTATAATAGACACAACCCCTGGTGTGTGTGGTAGGTAGGTAGTATAATAGACACAACCCCTGGTGTGTGTGGTAGGTAGGTAGTATAATAGACACAACCCCTGGTGTGTGTGGTAGGTAGTATAATAGACACAACCCCTGGTGTGTGTGGTAGGTAGGTAGTATAATAGACACAACCCCTAGTGTGTGTGGTGGTAGGTAGGTAGTATAATAGACACAACCCCTGGTGTGTGTGGTAGGTAGGTAGTATAATAGACACAACCCCTGGTGTGTGTGGTAGGTAGTATAATAGACACAACCCCTGGTGTGTGTGGTAGGTAGGTAGGTATAATAGACACAACCCCTGGTGTGTGGTAGGTAGGTAGTATAATAGACACAACCCCTGGTGTGTGTGGTAGGTAGTATAATAGACACAACCCCTGGTGTGTGTGGTAGGTAGTATAATAGACACAACCCCTGGTGTGTGTGGTAGGTAGTATAATAGACACAACCCCTGGTGTGTGTGGTAGGTAGGTATATAATAGACACAACCCCTGGTGTGTGTGTGTGGTAGGTAGTATAATAGACACAACCCCTGGTGTGTGTGGTAGGTAGGTAGTATAATAGACACAACCCCTGGTGTGTGGTGGTAGGTAGGTAGTATAATAGACACAACCCCTGGTGTGTGTGGTAGGTAGGTAGTATAATAGACACAACCCCTGGTGTGTGTGGTGGTAGGTAGGTGTGTGGTAGTATATAATAGACACAACCCCTGGTGTGTGTGGTAGGTAGTATAATAGACACAACCCCTGGTGTGTGTGGTAGGTAGGTAGTATAATAGACACAACCCCTGGTGTGTGTGGTAGGTAGTATAATAGACACAACCCCTGGTGTGTGTGGTAGGTAGTATAATAGACACAACCCCTGGTGTGTGTGGTAGGTAGGTAGTATAATAGACACAACCCCTGGTGTGTGTGGTAGGTAGGTAGGTATAGTATAATAGACACAACCCCTGGTGTGTGTGGTAGGTAGGTAGTATAGGTATAATAGACACAACCTGGTGTGTGTGGTAGGTAGTATAATAGACACAACCCCTGGTGTGTGTGGTAGGTAGTATAATAGACACAACCCCTGGTGTGTGTGGTAGGTAGTATAATAGACACAACCCCTGGTGTGTGTGGTAGGTAGGTAGTATAATAGACACAACCCCTGGTGTGTGTGGTAGGTAGGTAGTATAATAGACACAACCCCTGGTGTGTGTGGTAGGTAGTATAATAGACACAACCCCTGGTGTGTGTGGTAGGTAGTATAATAGACACAACCCCTGGTGTGTGTGGTAGGTAGTATAATAGACACAACCCCTGGTGTGTGTGGTAGGTAGTATAATAGACACAACCCCTAGTGTGGTAGGTAGGTAGTATAATAGACACAACCCCTGGTGTGTGTGGTAGGTAGGTAGGTATAATAGACACAACCCCTGGTGTGTGTGGTAGGTAGGTAGGTATAGTATAGACACAACCCCTGGTGTGTGTGGTAGGTAGTATAATAGACACAACCCCTGGTGTGTGTGGTAGGTAGTATAATAGACACAACCCCTGGTGTGTGTGTAGGTAGGTAGTATAATAGACACAACCCCTGGTGTGTGTGGTAGGTAGGTAGTATAATAGACACAACCCCTGGTGTGTGTGGTAGGTAGGTAGTATAATAGACACAACCCCTGGTGTGTGTGGTGGTAGGTAGTATAATAGACACAACCCCTGGTGTGTGTGGTAGGTAGGTAGTATAATAGACACAACCCCTGGTGTGTGTGGTAGAGTATACAACACAACCCCTGGTGTGTGTGGTGGTAGGTAGTATAGTATAGACACAACCCCTGGTGTGTGTGGTAGGTAGGTAGTATAATAGACACAACCCCTGGTGTGTGTGGTAGGTAGGTAGACACAACCCCTGGTGTGTGTGTGGTAGGTAGGTAGGTATAATAGACACAACCCCTGGTGTGTGTGGTAGGTAGTATAATAGACACAACCCCTGGTGTGTGTGGTGGTAGTATAATAGACACAACCCCTGGTGTGTGTGGTAGGTAGTATAATAGACACAACCCCTGGTGTGTGTGGTAGGACACAACCCCTGGTGTGTGTATAATAGACACAACCCCTGGTGTGTGTGGTAGGTAGGTAGTATAATAGACACAACCCCTGGTGTGTGTGGTAGGTAGGTATATAATAGACACAACCCCTGGTGTGTGTGGTAGGTAGTATAATAGACACAACCCCTGGTGTGGTAGGTAGGTAGTATAATAGACACAACCCCTGGTGTGTGTGGTAGGTAGGTAGTATAATAGACACAACCCCTGGTGTGTGTGGTAGGTAGGTAGTATAATAGACACAACCCCTGGTGTGTGTGGTAGGTAGGTAGTATAATAGACACAACCCCTGGTGTGTGTGGTAGGTAGGTATAATAGACACAACCCCTGGTGTGTGTGGTAGGTAGGTAGGTAGTATAATAGACACAACCCCTGGTGTGTGGTAGGTAGTATATAATAGACACAACCCCTGGTGTGTGTGGTAGGTAGTATAATAGACACAACCCCTGGTGTGTTTGGTAGGTAGTATAATAGACACAACCCCTGGTGTGTGTGGTAGGTAGGTAGTATAATAGACACAACCCCTGGTGTGTGTGGTAGGTAGTATAATAGACACAACCCCTGGTGTGTGTGGTAGGTAGTATAATAGACACAACCCCTGGTGTGTGTGGTAGGTAGGTAGTATAATAGACACAACCCCTGGTGTGTGTGGTAGGTAGTATAATAGACACAACCCCTGGTGTGTGTGGTAGGTAGGTATAATAGACACAACCCCTGGTGTGTGTGGTGGTAGGTAGTATAATAGACACAACCCCTGGTGTGTGTGGTAGGTAGGTAGTATAATAGACACAACCCCTGGTGTGTGTGGTAGGTAGGTAGTATAATAGACACAACCCCTGGTGTGTGGTAGGTAGGTAGTATAATAGACACAACCCCTGGTGTGTGTGGTAGGTAGGTAGACACAACCCCTGGTGTGTGTGGTAGGTATAATAGACACAACCCCTGGTGTGTGGTAGTATAGACACAACCCCTGGTGTGTGTGGTAGGTAGGTAGTATAATAGACACACCCTGGTGTGTGTGGTAGGTAGGTAGTATAATAGACACAACCCCTGGTGTGTGTGGTAGGTACACAACCCCTAGTATAATAATAGACACAACCCCTGGTGTGTGTGGTAGGTAGGTAGTATAATAGACACAACCCCTGGTGTGTGTGGTAGGTAGTATAGGTAGTGGTGTGTGTGGTAGGTAGTATAATAGACACAACCCCTGGTGTGTGGTGGTAGGTAGGTAGTATAATAGACACAACCCCTGGTGTGTGTGGTAGGTAGGTATATAATAGACACAACCCCTGGTGTGTGTGGTGGTAGGTAGTATAATAGACACAACCCCTGGTGTGTGTGGTAGGTAGGTAGTAGTATAATAGACACAACCCCTGGTGTGTGTGGTGGTAGGTAGGTAGGTATAATAGACACAACCCCTGGTGTGTGTGGTAGGTAGTATAATAGACACAACCCCTGGTGTGTGTGGTAGGTAGGTAGTATAATAGACACAACCCCTGGTGTGTGTTAGGTAGGTAGGTAGGTATAGTAGACACAACCCCTGGTGTGTGTGGTAGGTAGTATAATAGACACAACCCCTGGTGTGTGGTGGTAGGTAGTATAATAGACACAACCCCTGGTGTGTGTGGTAGGTAGGTAGTATAATAGACACAACCCCTGGTGTGTGTGGTGGTAGGTAGGTAGTATAATAGACACAACCCCTGGTGTGTGTGGTAGGTAGGTAGGTAGTATAATAGACACAACCCCTGGTGTGTGTGGTAGGTATAATATAACCCCTGGTGTGTGTGGTAGGTAGTATAATAGACACAACCCCTGGTGTGTGTGGTAGGTAGGACACAACCCCTGGTGTGTGTGGTAGGTATAATAGACACAACCCCTGGTGTGTGTGGTAGGTAGTATAATAGACACAACCCCTGGTGTGTGTGGTAGGTAGGTAGTATAATAGACACAACCCCTGGTGTGTGTGGTAGGTAGTAGTATAATAGACACAACCCCTGGTGTGTGTGGTAGGTAGTATAATAGACACAACCCCTGGTGTGTGTGGTAGGTAGTATAATAGACACAACCCCTGGTGTGTGTGGTAGGTAGTATATAGACACAACCCCTGGTGTGTGTGGGTAGGTAGTATAATAGACACAACCCCTGGTGTGTGTGGTAGGTAGTATAATAGACACAACCCCTGGTGTGTGTGGTAGGTAGGTAGTATAATAGACACAACCCCTGGTGTGTGTGGTGGTGGTAGGTAGTATAATAGACACAACCCCTGGTGTGTGTGGTGGGTAGTATAATAGACACAACCCCTGGTGTGGTGGTGGTATAATAGACACAACCCCTGGTGTGTGTGGTAGGTAGGTAGTATAATAGACACAACCCCTGGTGTGTGTGGTAGGTAGGTAGTATAATAGACACAACCCCTGGTGTGTGGTGGTAGGTAGGTAGGTAGGTAATAATAGACACAACCCCTGGTGTGTGTGGTAGGTAGTATAATAGACACAACCCCTGGTGTGTGTGGTAGGTAGGTAGTATAATAGACACAACCCCTGGTGTGTGTGGTAGGTAGTATAATAGACACAACCCCTGGTGTGTGTGGTACACAACCCTGGTGTGTGTGGTAGGTAGTATAATAGACACAACCCCTGGTGTGTGTGGTAGGTAGTAGGTATAGACACAACCCCTGGTGTGTGTGGTAGGTAGGTAGGTGGTATAATAATAGACACAACCCCTGGTGTGTGTGGTAGGTAGGTAGTAGGTAGGTAGGTAGACACAACCCCTGGTGTGTGTGGTAGGTAGGTAGGTATAATAGACACAACCCCTGGTGTGTGTGGTAGGTAGGTATATATAGACACAACCCCTGGTGTGTGTGGTAGGTAGTATATAATATAACACAACCCCTGGTGTGTGTGGTAGGTAGGTATAATAGACACACAACCCCTGGTGTGTGTGGTAGGTAGGTAGGTAGGTAGTATAATAGACACAACCCCTGGTGTGTGTGGTGGTAGGTAGGTAGTATATAATAGACACAACCCCTGGTGTGTGTGGTAGGTAGACACAACCCCTGGTGTGTGTGGTAGTAGTATAATAGACACAACCCCTGGTGTGTGTGGTAGGTAGTATAATAGACACAACCCCTGGTGTGTGTGTGGTAGGTAGTATAATAGACACAACCCCTGGTGTGTGTGGTAGGTAGTATAATAGACACAACCCCTGGTGTGTGTGGTAGGTAGGTAGTATAATAGACACAACCCCAACCCCTGGTGTGTGTGGTAGGTAGGACACAACCCCTGGTGTGTGTGGTAGGTAGGTAGTATAATAGACACAACCCCTGGTGTGTGGTGGTAGGTATAATAGACACAACCCCTGGTGTGTGTATAATAGACACAACCCCTGGTGTGTGTGGTAGGTAGTATAATAGACACAACCCCTGGTGTGTGTGGTAGGTAGTATAATAGACACAACCCCTGGTGTGTGTGGTAGGTAGTATATAATAGACACAACCCCTGTGTGTGTGGGTAGGTAGTATAATAGGTAGAACCCCTGGTGTGTGTGGTAGGTAGTACAACCCCTAATATAATAGACACAACCCCTAGTGTGTGTGGTGGTAGGTAGGTAGTATAATAGACACAACCCCTGGTGTGTGTGGTAGGTAGGTAGTATAATAGACACAACCCCTGGTGTGTGTGGTAGGTAGGTAGTATAATAGACACAACCCCTGGTGTGTGTGGTAGGTAGTATAATAGACACAACCCCTGGTGTGTGTGGTAGGTAGGTAGTATAATAGACACAACCCCTGGTGTGTGTGGTAGGTAGTATAATAGACACAACCCCTGGTGTGTGTGGTGGTAGGTAGGTAGTAGTATAATAGACACAACCCCTGGTGTGTGTGGTAGGTAGGTAGTATAATAGACACAACCCCTGGTGTGTGTGTGGTGGTAGGTAGGTAGTATAATAGACACAACCCCTGGTGTGTGTGGTAGGTAGTATATAATAGACACAACCCCTGGTGTGTGTGGTAGGTAGGTAGTATAATAGACACAACCCCTGGTGTGTGTGGTAGGTAGTATAATAGACACAACCCCTGGTGTGTGTGGTAGGTAGGTAGTATAATAGACACAACCCCTGGTGTGTGTGGTAGGTAGGTAGTATAATAGACACAACCCCTGGTGTGTGTGGTAGGTAGGTAGTATAGTATAGACACAACCCCTGGTGTGTGTGGTAGGTAGTATAATAGACACAACCCCTGGTGTGTGTGGTAGGTAGGTAGTATAATAGACACAACCCCTGGTGTGTGTAGTAGGTAGTATAATAGACACAACCCCTGGTGTGTGTGGTAGGTAGTATAATAGACACAACCCCTGGTGTGTGTGGTAGGTAGGTAGGTAGTATAATAGACACAACCCCTGGTGTGTGTGGTAGGTAGGTAGTATAATAGACACAACCCCTGGTGTGTGTAGGTAGGTAGTAATAGACACAACCCCTGTGTGTGTGGTAGGTAGGTAGTATAATAGACACAACCCCTGGTGTGTGTGGTAGGTAGTATAATAGACACAACCCCTGGTGTGTGTGGTAGGTAGGTATATAATAGACACAACCCCTGGTGTGTGTGGTAGGTAGTATAATAGACACAACCCCTGGTGTGTGTGGTAGGTAGGTAGTATAATAGACACAACCCCTGGTGTGTGGTAGGTAGTATAATAGACACAACCCCTGGTGTGTGTGGTAGGTAGTATAATAGACACAACCCCTGGTGTGTGTGGTAGTATAGGTAGGTAGGTATAATAGACACAACCCCTGGTGTGTGTGGTGGTAGGTAGGTAGTATAATAGACACAACCCCTGGTGTGTGTGGTAGGTAGGTAGTATAATAGACACAACCCCTGGTGTGTGTGGTAGGTAGGGTGGAGGTAGTATACACAACCCCTGGTGTGTGTGGGTAGGTAGTATAATAGACACAACCCCTGGTGTGTGTGGTGGTAGTATAATAGACACAACCCCTGGTGTGTGTGGTAGGTAGTAGTATAATAGACACAACCCCTGGTGTGTGTGGTAGGTAGTATAATAGACACAACCCCTGGTGTGTGTGGTAGGTAATAGACACAACCCCTGGTGTGTGTAGGTATAATAGACACAACCCCTGGTGTGTGTGGTGGTAGGTAGGTATATAATAGACACAACCCCTGGTGTGTGTGGTAGGTAGTATAATAGACACAACCCCTGGTGTGTGTGGTAGGTAGTATAATAGACACAACCCCTGGTGTGTGTGGTAGGTAGGTAGTATAATAGACACAACCCCTGGTGTGTGTGGTAGGTAGGTAGTATAATAGACACAACCCCTGGTGTGTGTGGTAGGTAGGTAGTATAATAGACACAACCCCTGGTGTGTGTGGTAGGTAGTATAATAGACACAACCCCTGGTGTGTGTGGTAGGTAGTAGGTAGTATATAGACACAACCCCTGGTGTGTGTGGTAGGTATAATAGACACAACCCCTAGTATAATGTGTGTGGTAGGTAGGTAGTATAATAGACAAACCCCTGGTGTGTGTGGTAGGTAGGTAGTATAATAGACACAACCCCTGGTGTGTGTGGTAGGTAGTATAATAGACACAACCCCTGGTGTGTGTGGTAGGTAGGTAGTATAATAGACACAACCCCTGGTGTGTGTGGTAGGTAGTATAATAGACACAACCCCTGGTGTGTGGTGGTAGGTAGACACAACCCCTGGTGTGTGTGGTAGGTAGGTAGGTATATAATAGACACAACCCCTGGTGTGTGTGGTAGGTAGGTAGGTAGGTATAATAGACACAACCCCTGGTGTGTGTGGTAGGGTAGGTAGGTAGTATAATAGACACAACCCCTGGTGTGTGTGGTAGGTAGGTAGTATAGTATACCCCTGTGTGTGTGGTGGTAGGTAGACAGACACAACCCTGGTGTGTGTGGTAGGTAGTATAATAGACACAACCCCTGGTGTGTGTGGTAGGTAGTATAATAGACACAACCCAACCCCTGTGTGTGTGGTAGGTAGGTAGTATAATAGACACAACCCCTGGTGTGTGTGGTAGGTAGGTAGTATAATAGACACAACCCCTGGTGTGTGTGGTAGGTAGGTAGTATAATAGACACAACCCCTGGTGTGTGTGGTAGGTAGTATAATAGACACAACCCCTGGTGTGTGTGGTAGGTAGGTAGGTAGGTAGGTAGTATAATAGACACAACCCCTGGTGTGTGTGGTAGGTAGGTAGGTAGGTAGGTAGTATAATAGACACAACCCCTGGTGTGTGTGGTAGGTAGGTAGTATAATAGACACAACCCCTGGTGTGTGTGGTAGGTAGGTAGTATAATAGACACAACCCCTGGTGTGTGTGGTAGGTATAATAGACACAACCCCTGGTGTGTGTGGTGGTAGGTAGGTAGTATAATAGACACAACCCCTGGTGTGTGTGGTAGGTAGGTATATAATAGACACAACCCCTGGTGTGTGGTGGTAGGTAGTATAATAGACACAACCCCTGGTGTGTGTGGTAGGTAGGTATAATAGACACAACCCCTGGTGTGTGTGGTAGGTAGTATAATAGACACAACCCCTGGTGTGTGTGGTAGGTAGTATAATAGACACAACCCCTGGTGTGTGTGGTGGTAGGTATAATAGACACAACCCCTGGTGTGTGTGGTAGGTAGTATATAATAGACACAACCCCTGGTGTGGTGGTAGGTAGTATAATAGACACAACCCCTGGTGTGTGTGGTAGGTAGGTATATAAGAAGACACAACCCCTAGTGTGTGTGGTGGTAGGTAGGTAGTATAATAGACACAACCCCTGGTGTGTGTGGTGGTAGGTAGTATAATAGACACAACCCCTGGTGTGTGTGGTAGGTAGTATAATAGACACAACCCCTGGTGTGTGTGGTAGGTAGGTAGTATAAAAGACACAACCCCTGGTGTGTGTGGGTAGGTAGGTAGGTAGTATAGTAGACACAACCCCTGGTGTGTGTGGTAGGTAGGTATAATAGACACAACCCCTGGTGTGTGTGGTAGGTAGTATATAATAGACACAACCCCTAGTGTGTGTGGTAGGTAGGTAGGTAGGGTAGGTCGTATAATAGACACAACCCCTGTGTGTGTGGTAGGTAGGTAGGTAGTATAATAGACACAACCCCTGGTGTGTGTGTGGTAGGTAGTATAATAGACACAACCCCTGTGTGTGTGGTAGGTAGGTAGTATAATAGACACAACCCCTGGTGTGTGTGGTAGGTAGTATAATAGACACAACCCCTGGTGTGTGTGGTAGGTAGTATAATAGACACAACCCCTAGTGTGTGTGGTGGTAGGTAGGTAGTATAATAGACACAACCCCTGGTGTGTGTGGTAGGTAGTATAGTAGACACAACCCCTAGTGTGTGTGGTAGGTAGGTAGTATAATAGACACAACCCCTGGTGTGTTTGGTAGGTAGTATAATAGACACAACCCCTGGTGTGTGTGGTAGGTAGGTAGTATAATAGACACAACCCCTAGTGTGTGTGGTAGGTAGGTAGGTAGGTAGGTCCCTGGTATAATAGACACAACCCCTAGTGTGTGTGGTAGGTAGGTAGGTAGGTAGGTCGTATAATAGACACAACCCCTAGTGTGTGTGGTAGGTAGGTAGGTAGGTAGTATAATAGACACAACCCCTAGTGTGTGTGGTAGGTAGGTAGGTAGGTAGTATAATAGACACAACCCCTAGTGTGTGTGGTAGGTAGGTAGGTAGGTAGTATAATAGACACAACCCCTGGTGTGTGTGGTGGGTAGTATAGTAGACACAACCCCTGGTGTGTGTGGTGGTAGGTAGTATAGTAGACACAACCCCTGGTGTGTGTGGTAGGTAGTATAATAGACACAACCCCTGGTGTGTGTGGTAGGTAGGTAGTATAATAGACACAACCCCTGGTGTGTGTGGTAGGTAGTATAATAGACACAACCCCTGGTGTGTGTGGTAGGTAGGACACAACCCCTGGTATAATAGACACACCCCCCTGGTGTGTGTGGTAGGTAGTATAATAGACACAACCCCTAGTGTGTGTGGTAGGTAGGTAGGTATAATAGACACAACCCCTGGTGTGTGTGGTAGGTAGTATAGTAGACACAACCCCTGGTGTGTGTGGTAGGTAGTATGTGTGGTAATAGATAATACATAACCCCTAGTGTGTGTGTGGTAGGTAGTATAATAGACACAACCCCTAGTGTGTGTGTGGTAGGTAGTATAATAGACACAACCCCTGGTGTGTGTGGTAGGTAGTATAATAGACACAACCCCTAGTGTGTGTGGTAGGTAGGTAGTATAATAGACACAACCCCTAGTGTGTGTGCCTGGTCAACAGATGCAGGTGGTTAACTCAGGCTACTTCAGAGGAGTAGCCTTCTGAAGTTAAAGTGCTTTTTTAAAAACATTTCTCTTTGGAGCCCAGCAACATGTAACCTGAGAGATGGAGGGTGGGGTGGGGTGGGGGAGAGCTGGAGGGTGGGGAGAGGGGGAGAGATGGAGGGAGGGGTGGGGTGGGGGAGAGATGGAGGGTGGGGAGAGGGGGAGAGAGATGGAGGGAGGGTTGGGGTGGGGGAGAGATGGAGGGAGGGGTGGGGTGGGGGAGAGATGGAGGGTGGGGAGAGGGGGAGAGATGGAGGGAGGGGTGGGGTGGGGTGGGGGAGAGATGGAGGGAGGGGTGGGGTGGGGTGGGGGAGAGATGGAGGGTGGGGAGAGGGGGAGAGATGGAGGGAGGGGTGGGGTGGGGGAGAGATGGAGAGGGGGAGAAAGGGTGAGGAGGGAGCGGGGTCTTTATGGGTGGCCGGCAGCCCAGGGCCCTAGAAGAGGAATGTTTGAGGTTTGCCTCTATAAACTCCTACAGATTGCCTCTCTCTCTCTGATGCCCCTCCAAACAGGGCCTCTTCACTGTCTCTGATGCCCCTCCAAACAGGGCCTCTTCACTCTTTGATGCTGATGCCCCCAAACAGGGCCTCTTCACTGTCTCTGATGCCCCTCCAAACAGGGCCTCTTCACTCTCTCTGATGCCCCCAAACAGGGCCTCTTCACTGTCTCTGATGCCCCTCCAAACAGGGCCTCTTCACTGTCTCTGATAGCCCCCAAACAGGGCCTCTTCACTGTCTCTGATAGCCCCCAAACAGGGCCTCTTCACTGTCTCTGATGCCCCTCCAAACAGGGCCTCTTCACTGTCTGATCCCCCTCCAAACAGGGCCTCTTCACTGTCTCTGATGCCCCTCCAAACAGGGCCTCTTCACTGTCTCTGATGCCCCTCCAAACAGGGCCATTTCACTGTCTCTGATGCCCCTCCAAACAGGGCCTCTTCAATGTCTCTGATGCCCCCAAACAGGGCCACTTCACTGTCTCTGATGCCCCTCCAAACAGGGCCTCTTCACTGTCTCTGATGCCCCTCCAGACAGGGCCATTTCACTGTCTCTGATGCCCCTCCAAACAGGGCCTCTTCAATGTCTCTGATGCCCCCCCAAACAGGGCCACTTCACTGTCTCTGATGCCCCCAAACAGGGCCTCTTCACTGTCTCTGATGCCCCCAAACAGGGCCTCTTCACTGTCTCTGATGCCCCTCCAAACAGGGCCACTTCACTCTTCCACCAAACTTTACAGTTGGCACTATGCATTGGGGCAGGTAGTGTTCTCCTGGCCAAACCCAGATTCGTCCGTCAGACTGCCAGATGGTGAAGCGTGATTCATCACTCCAGAGAATGAGTTTCCACTGCTCCAGAGTCCAATTGGCAGCGAGCTTTACACTATTCCAGCCAACTCATGAAATTGCGCATGGGTGATCTTAGGCTTGTGTGCGGCTGCTCGGCCATGGAAACCCATTTCATGAATCTCCCGACGAACAGTTATTGTGCTGACGTTGCTTCCAGAGGCAGTTTGGAACTCAGTAGTGAGCTTCAGTACTCGGTGGTCCCGTTCTGTGAGCTTGTGTGGCCTACCACTTTGCTGCTGAGCCGTTGTTGCTCCATAGTGTTCGTGAGAATCCCCCCTTTCCAAAGGGGGGGTCCCATTAGTTTGTAGCCCAAACCTTCGAGAGCTATTTATACCTAACCTGTAAGAAATGTCCAGTTGAGATGTCCAGTCGAAACAGCAGAAGGAGCACCCCCCTTATCCACAACGGGACAGAAGTGGAGAAGGTGGAAAGTTTTAAGTTCCTCGGCGTACACATCACGGACAAACTGAAATGTTCCACCCACACAGACAGCGTGGTGAAGAAGGGGCAACAGCGCCTCTTCAACCTCAGGAGGCTGAAGAAATTTGGCTTGTTACCGAAAACACTCACAAACTTTTACAGATGTCCAATCGAGAGCATCATGTTGGGCTGTATCACCGCCTGGTACGACAACTGCTCCGTCCACAACCGTAAGGTTTTCCAGAGGGTAGTGAGGTCTAGACAACGCATCACTGGGGGCAAACTACCTGCCTGTAGGTCTTCTGATGAAAGCCAAACACTGTGGGGTCTTCTGATGAAGGCCAAACACTGTGGGGTCTTCTGATGAAGGCCAAACACTGTGGGGTCTTCTAATGAAGGCCAAACACTGTGGGGTCTTCTGATGAAGGCCAAACACTGTGGGGTCTTCTGATGAAGGCCAAACACTGTGGGGTCTTCTGATGAAGGCCAAACACTGTGGGGTCTTCTGATGAAAGCCAAACACTGTGGGGTCTTCTGATGAAGGCCAAATACTGTGGGGTCTTCTGATGAAAGCCAAACACTGTGGGGTCTTCTGATGAAAGCCAAACACTGTGGGGTCTTCTGATGAAAGCCAAACACTGTAAGAATTCCGGCTCTCACAGACCTGTTATTTTTTCTTTCAGAATCCCTCCTGTTCTCCACTCATTACCTGTATTAACTGCACTTGTTTGAACTCGTTACCTGTATAAAAGACACCTGTCCACACACTCAATCAAACAGACTCCAACCTCTCCACAATGGACAAGAACAGAGAGCTGTGTAAGGACATAAGGGATAAAATTGTAGACCTGCACAAGGCTGGGATAGGCAAGCAGCTTGGTGAGAAGGCAACAACTGTTGGCGCAATTATTAGAAAATGGAAGAAGTTCAAGATGACGGTCAATCACCCTCGGTCTGGGGCTCCATGCAAGATCTCAACTTGTGGGGCATCAATGATCATGAGGAAGGTGAGGGATCAGCCCAGAACTACACGGCAGGACCTGGTCAATGACCTGAAGAGAGCTGGGACCACAGTCTCAAAGAAAACCATTAGTAACACACTACGCCGTCATGGATTAAAATCCTGCAGCGCACGCAAGGTCCCCCTGCTCAAGCCAGCGCATGTCCAGGCCTGTCTGAAGTTTGCCAATGACCATCTGGATGTTCCAGAGAAGGAATGGGAGAAGGTCATGTGATCTGATGAGACAAAAATATAGCTTTTTTCTCAAACTCCACTTGCCGTGTTTGGAGGAAGAAGAAGGATGAGTACAACCCCAAGAACACCATCCCAACTGTGAAGCATGGAGGTGGAAACATCATTCAATCATACAACTATTTTATACAAAATACATTTAACCAAAATCAAGGTTTCATAATTATTGGCACTCCTCTTTTAGTACTTAGGGCAACCACCTCTGGCAAGGATAACAGCATGGAGTCTTTTCCTGTAATGTTTGACAAGGTTAAGGAACACATTTGGAGGGATTTTGGACCATTCCTCTATGCAGATCCTTTCAAGATCCTTCACATTCTTGGGTTTGTGCTTATCAACTTCCCTCTTCCACTCAGCCCACAGGTTTTCTATTGGATTTAGGTCCGGCGACTGACATGGCAGAACATTGATTTTGTTGTCACAGAACCATTTCTGTGTGGATCTTGAGGTATGTTTCGGGTCATTGTCTTGTTGGAAAGTCCAACTACGGCCAAGTCCCATCCTTCTGGCAGAGGCAACCAGACTGTCAGCCAAAATTGCCTGATACTTGGTAGAATTCATTATGCCATCAATCTTAACCAGTGCCCCTGGACCTCTGGAATTAAAACAGCCCCAAAACATCACTGACCCACCACCATATTTCCCCATGGGTATGAGGTGCCTCTCCTCTAAAATAGCCCCAAAACATCACTGACCCCCCTCCATATTTCACCGTGGGTATGAGGTGCCTCTCCTGTATCTCTGTTTCACCGTGTGCTCTCCTCCTCTGTTTCATCTCTGTTTCACCGTGGGTATGAGGTGACTCTCCTTGTTGCATCTCTGTTTCACCGTGGGTATGAGGTGCCTCTCCTGTTTCACCGTGGGTAGGTGCCTCTCCTTGTATCTCTGTTTCACCGTGGGTATGAGGTGACTCTCCTTGTTGCATCTCTGTTTCACCGTGGGTATGAGGTGCCTCTCCTTGTTGCATCTCTGTTTCACCGTGGGTATGAGGTGCCTCTCCTTGTATCTCTGTTTCATCCTCTGTTTCACCGTGGGTATGAGGTGCCTCTCCTTGTATGCATCTCTGTTTCACCGTGGGTATGAGGTGCCTCTCCTGTTGCATCTCTGTTTCACCGTGGGTATGAGGTGCCTCTCCTTGTTGCATCTCTGTTTCACCGTGGGTATGAGGTGCCTCTCCTTGTTGCATCTCTGTTTCACCGTGGGTATGAGGTGCCTCTCCTTGTTGCATCTCTGTTTCACCGTGGGTATGAGGTGCCTCTCCTTGTGCCTCTCCTTGTGACTCTCCTTGTTGCATCTCTGTTTCACCGTGGGTATGAGGTGCCTCTCCTTGTTGCATCTCTGTTTCACCGTGGGTATGAGGTGCCTCTCCTTGTTGCATCTCTGTTTCACCGTGGGTATGAGGTGCCTCTCCTTGTATGCATCTCTGTTTCACCGTGGGTATGAGGTGCCTCTCCTTGTAAGCATCTCTGTTTCATGGTATCTCTCCTGTTTCACCGTGGGTATGAGGTGCCTCTCCTTTTCACCGTATGCATCTCTGTTTCACCGTGGGTATGAGGTGCCTCTCCTTGTATCTCTGTTTCACCGTGGGTATGAGGTGCCTCTCCTTGTATCTCTGTTTCACCGTGGGTATGAGGTGCCTCTCCTTGTTGCATCTCTGTTTCACCGTGGGTATGAGGTGCCTCTCCATGTATGCATCTCTGTTTCACTGTGGGTATGAGGTGCCTCTCCTTGTTGCATCTCTGTTTCACCGTGGGTATGAGGTGCCTCTCTCTGTTTCACCGTGTTGCATCTCTGTTTTACCGTGGGTATGAGGTGCCTCTCCTTGTATGCATCTGTTTCACCGTGGGTATGAGGTGCATCTCTGTTTCACCGTGGGTATGAGGTGCCTCTCCTTGTATGCATCTCTGTTTCACCGTGGGTATGAGGTGCCTCTCCTTGTTGCATCTCTGTTTCACCGTGGGTATGAGGTGCCTCTCCTTGTTGCATCTCTGTTTCACCGTGGGTATGAGGTGCCTCTCCTTGTATGCATCTCTGTTTCACCGTGGGTATGAGGTGCCTCTCCTTGTATGCATCTCTGTTTCACCGTGGGTATGTGCCTCTCCTTGTATGCATCTCTGTTTCACCGTGGGTATGAGGTGCCTCTCCTTGTATGCATCTCTGTTTCACCGTGGGTATGAGGTGCCTCTCCTTGTATGGCATCTCTGTTTCACCGTGGGTATGAGGTGCCTCTCCTTGTATGCATCTCTGTTTCACCGTGGGTATGAGGTGCCTCTCCTTGTATGCATCTCTGTTTCACCGTGGGTATGAGGTGCCTCTCCTTGTATCTCTGTTTCATCCTCTGTTTCACCGTGGGTATGAGGTGCCTCTCCTTGTATCTCTGTTTCACATCTTTCACCGTGGGTATGAGGTGCCTGTTTCACCGTGGGTATGAGGTGCATCTCTGTTTCACTTGGGTATGCATCTCTGTTTCACCGTGGGTATGAGGTGCCTCTCCTTGTTGCATCTCTGTTGTTTCACCGTGGGTATGAGGTGCCTCTCCTTGTATGCATCTCTGTTTCACCGTGGGTATGAGGTGCCTCTCCTTGTTGCATCTCTGTTTCACCGTGGGTATGAGGTGCCTCTCCTGTATCTCTGTTTCAGGTGCCTCTCCTTGTATCTCTGTTTCACTGTGGGTATGAAGTGACTCTCCTTGTATCTCTGTTTCACCGTGGGTATGAGGTGCCTCTCCTTGTATCTCTGTTTCACTGTGGGTATGAGGTGCCTCCTTGTATCTCTGTTTCACCGTATCTCTGTTTCACCGTGGGTATGAGGTGCCTCTCCTTGTATCTCTCCTTGTATCTCTGTTTCACCGTGGGTATGAGGTGACTCTCCTTGTATCTCTGTTTCACCGTGGGTATGAGGTGCCTCTCCTTGTATCTCTGTTTCACCGTGGGTATGAGGTGCCTCTCCTTGTATCTCTGTTTCACCGTGGGTATGAGGTGCCTCTCCTTGTATCTCTGTTTCACCGTGGGTATGAGGTGCCTCTCCTTGTATGCATCTCTGTTTCACCGTGGGTATGAGGTGCTGCATCTCTGTTTCACCGTGGGTATGAGGTGCCTCTCCTTTAGGCATCTCTGTTTCACCGTGGGTATGAGGTGCCTCTCCTTGTTGCATCTCTGTTTCACCGGGGTATGAGGTGCCTCTCCTTGTATGCATCTCTGTTTCACCGTGGGTATGAGGTGCCTCTCCTTGTATGTATCTCTGTTTCACCGTGGGTATGAGGTGCCTCTCCTTGTATCTCTGTTTCACCGTGGGTATGAGGTGCCTCTCCTTGTATCTCTGTTTCACCGTGGGTATGAGGTGCCTCTCCTTGTATCTCTGTTTCACCGTGGGTATGTGGTGCCTCTCCTTGTATCTCTGTTTCACCGTGGGTATGAGGTGCCTCTCCTTGTTGCATCTCTGTTTCACCGTGGGTATGAGGTGACCCACCACCATGTTTCACCGTGGGTATGAGGTGCCTCTCCTTGTATGCATCTCTGTTTCACCGTGAGTATGAGGTGCCTCTCCTTGTTGCATCTCTGTTTCTACACCAAACATGCCGAAACAGTAGAATTATGCCATAATTGAATAGATCATGCTAAAAGAGGTTGGAATGCTATATCAAATAAACAAAAGACAATAATTAGTTAATTTTACAAATCTGTTGAAATCACACTGGATGTATTATACTTTAGAGTTGCATTGGGGGGCATCCTTATTTCACTGTACAGCCTTATCTATGGACTGTTGATCAGTGACGTGGGGTATCAGTCTACTCAGTGACACCCAGAAAACATTAGCATCGTAGCTCTTATTGCGGGACTCTGAATCAACTGTGAATTGTTCCACATTTATTGTCAACCTATGTGTATTGAACACTATTCCAGAGGAAAAACAATACTGTGTGGATGTTTTGGAGTCTGATAACTTTGAGGAGGATGTTGGAAAAAAATACCTTGGGTATTGAGTAGACTGACAGCCCATTTTCATTGATCCCCAATCCTTAGGTAAAACTGTACAGTGCAATATGAATGTCAATACACACAATAGGCTGACTGGAGAGGTGATTTCACACAGCCACAGTCCCGCAATAAGAGCTACAACGCTAATATTTGTGTAAACTCTAAACAGTTGTGTTTTGTGGGTGTCACCGAGTAGACTCATACCCCATTTCATTGCCTCACATTCCAACCTTGTTTAACATTATCTAGTCTAAATATGGCATGATTCCACCAATTGTAACCTTCTGCATCACTTTCAAATAGGTATTTTTTATTTTGAAGGCAAACCGCAAATTCCACTATTGTGCCTAATCCTTATTGTGGCTAGCTTCGCAACACATAATCCGGTCAGGTCGAGCCTCACTAGCCAAATGAAGCTAGCTGCCTGCTTATAACGTTAGCTTTGGGCAACAGGGTTAAGTAGCTGGCTAGCTATTTATTTTCATTAGCTGAAGTTCAATTTCAATAGACGAACAGCAAGTGGCTACCTAGCTAATACTTACAAGGTTTTCTAAATCATTGCTAAGAATAATGAAAATGACAGCAGTTTCTACCTGTCATTGTTTTCAGGCTGGTTGTATTGGTGCTAGCTAGGTACCAAGCTAAAGCTAGCTACCCAAGAAGTTGTGGTCGAACAAATAATGCTCTATTACCAACGCGGTATTGTAAATACATCGTTCGTGGCCGGTGTTTGCTTGTTTGCAGACTATTTTGTGCAGCTCTGACAGTGCTTCTGATAGTGGTGGCACTTGGTTTGCACGTGCAAATTCAGAACACACAACGTTCTAGAATAGAATTGTGTTATTTGATGTGTCAAATTGAAAGCTTATTTAACACATCAAATAGTATTTTTTGACACGCAAAGGCGTCATTACGTCCTGTACCTACGTTATATACGTCAGCTTTGACAACGGTTTTTAACATCGGGCCGATACCGATGTTGGCATTTTTAACTAATATCGGCCAATTCCGATATGTTCACCAATATATCATGCATCCCCAGTTAGAGGTTAGGGATTATGGGTATTTTCTGTATAGGACCTTAAACCTCCCTAAGATCCATATGTTTAAGCCAAGCAGCAGTGCAGTACGGTCCTGTGTGTGACCAGAGAGAACATTCTTAATGTGTAGGAAGGTTTAGGGACTTGAGGTTCATTTCTGGGTAAAGGGCTAGGGGTTGTTTCTGGATTCGTACATAGACCTCCCTGCCCTTATAAACCCCAGTTGGCCAGGAAGCAGGTTGTGGTTCCGTACGGTCCTTCCTGACCAGAGGGAAACATTCATAATGTGTAGCTTCATGTTTATGTGGTCAAACCAGGATGGAACTCTGGGGCTTCCTGCCCCGAGCCAAGTCTTACGGTGTCACGCGAGGGACATAAATCAAACTACTAATGAGATTTTACCTCTGGAGGAGCAGTATCAGGGTAATGGACAGTAGAGAGAAAATAATAATAAAATAAATAAAAAAATATAATAATATAATATATAATAATAATATATATTATTTAATAATCTGCTTACTTTTTCCCTCTGTAGCTGGGTTTCTCTCTCTCTTCTAACCCAGCCATAGTGGTTAGTAGGGTGATTGTTAAACCCTGTTAGTGTCTCTCTCTCTTCTAGGTTATGGCTGGGTTAGTGGTTAGTAGGTTAAACCCTGTTAGTGTCTCTCTCTCTTCTAGGTTATGGCTGGGTTAGTGGTTAGTAGGTTAAACCCTGTTTGTGTGTCTCTCTCTCTCTTCTAGGTTATGGCTGGGTTAGTGGTTAGTAGGTTAAACCCTGTTTGTGTCTCTCTCTCTTCTAGGTTATGGCTGGGTTAGTGGTTAGTAGGTTAAACCCTGTTTGTGTCTCTCTCTCTTCTAGGTTATGGCTGGGTTAGTGGTTAGTAGGTTAAACCCTGTTTGTGTGTCTCTCTCTCTCTTCTAGGTTATGGCTGGGTTAGTGGTTAGTAGGTTAAACCCTGTTAGTGTTTCTCTTCCATGTGAGAAGCTATTGTAGTATTTCAAAGCAGATTCACAGTAATCTAGCTTGAAGCAATTCTTTGTAACAATATTTTTTTACTTGTTCCAGAACAGTCACTTTAAAGAACAACAAAACACAATTTTGCTAGATGATCTCACACTAAACAATAAGAATATGTTGCTGCTGTAAGACAGAGCTTGAAGGTGGAGCAGGTAGATACAAACACAAGATTAGCTTGATTCTTCCCATGGCGTAATTTCGCCTTCTCAAATACAAGATGGCTGTGTCGGTTCTGTCTCTGTCTGTCTGTCTCTCTGTCTGAGTGTCTGTCTGTCCTGAGTGTCTGTCTGTCTGAGTGTCTCTCTGTCTGAGTGTCTCTCTGTCTGAGTGTCTCTCTGTCTGAGTGTCTCTCTGTCTGTCTGTGTCTGTCTGTCTGTCTGTCTGTGTCTGTCTCTGTCTGTCTGTCTGTCTGTCTGTCTGTCTGTCTGTCTGTCTGTCTGTCTGTCTGTCTGTCTGTGTCTGTCTGTCTGTCTGTCTGTCTGTCTGTCTGTCTGTCTGAGTGTCTCTCTGTCTGAGTGTCTGTCTGTCTGAGTGTCTCTCTGTCTGAGTGTCTCTCTGTCTGAGTGTCTGTCTGTCTGTCTGTCTGTCTGTCTGTCTGTCTGTCTGTCTCTGTCTGTCTGTCTGTCTGTCTGTCTGTCTGTCTGTCTGTCTGTCTGTGTCTGTCTGTCTGTCTGTCTGAGTGTCTCTCTGTCTGTCTGAGTGTCTCTCTGTCTGAGTGTCTCTCTGTCTGTCTGTCTCTCTGTCTGTCTGTCTCTCTGTCTGAGTGTCTCTCTGTCTGAGTGTCTGTCTGTCTGTCTGTCTGTCTGTCTGTCTGTCTGTCTGTCTGTCTGTCTGTCTCTGTCTGTCTGTCTGTCTGTCTGTCTGTCTGTCTGTCTGTCTGTCTGTCTGTGTCTCTCTGTCTGAGTGTCTCTCTGTCTGAGTGTCTCTCTGTCCTGAGTGTCTCTCTGTCTGAGTGTCTCTCTGTCTGAGTGTCTCTCTGTCTGAGTGTCTCTCTGTCTGAGTGTCTCTCTGTCTGAGTGTCTCTCTGTCTGAGTGTCTGTCTGTCCTGAGTGTCTGTCTGTCCTGAGTGTCTGTCTGTCCTGAGTGTCTCTCTGTCTGAGTGTCTGTCTGCGTTCGTGGGGGTTACTTCATAGCATTGAGGCAGTTTCCCTCTGGCTATAATTTAGATATTTTTTTACATACACAGTATCAGTCAAAAGTTAGGACTCACCTATTTGTACTATTTTCTACATTGTAGTGAAGTAGTGAAGACATCAAATCTATGACATAACACATGGAATCATGACAGCTTTGCACACTCTTGGCACTCTTAACCAGCTTCATGAGGAATGCTTTTCCACCAGTCTTGAAGGAGTTCCCAAATATGCTGAGCACTTGTTGGCTGCTTTTCCTTCACTCTGTGGTCCAACTCTTCCCAAACCATCTCAATTGGGTTGAGGTCGGGTGATTGTGGAGGCCAGGTCATCTGATGCAGCACTCCATCACTCTCCTTCTTGGTGAAATAGCCCTTAAACAGCCTGGAGGTGTCCTGTCCTCCACAGTCATTGTCCTGTTGAAAAACAAATGATTGTCCCACTAAGCGCAAACCAGAAGGGATAGCTGCAGAATGCTGTGGTAGCCATGCTGGTTACGTGTGCCTTGAATTCTAAATAAATCACTGACTGTAACCAGCAAAGCATCATCACACCTCCTCCTCCATGCTTCACGGTGGGAACCACACACCATCACATCTCCTCCTCCATGCTTCACGTTGGGAACCACACACCATCACACCTCCTCCTCCATGCTTCACGGTGGGAACCACACACCATCACACCTCCTCCTCCATGCTTCACAGTGGGAACCACACACCATCACACCTCCTCCTCCATGCTTCATGGTGGGAACCACACACCATCACACCTCCTCCTCCATGCTTCACGGTGGGAACCACACATGCGGTCATCATCTGTTCACCTACTCTGGGTCTCACAAAGACCCGGCGGTTGGAACCAAAAATATCACATTTGGACTCATCAGACCTCTGTGAAACTCTATGAAACATGTATTTGGCTGTGCAGTTAACTCTAATGAACTTATCCTCTGCAGCAGAGGTAACTCCGTGTCTTCCTATTCTCTGGCGGTCCTCATGAGAGCCAGTTTCATCATTGCGCTTGATGGTTTTTGCGACTACACTTGAAGAAACTTTGAAAAGTCTTGAAAAGTAATGATGGACTGTCACTTTTCTTTGCTTATTTGAGCTGTTCATGCCATAATATGGACTCGGTCTTTTACCAAATTGGGCTATCTTCTGTATACCATCCCTACATTGTCACAACACAACTGATTGGCTCAAACGCATTAAGAAGGCAAGAAATTCCAGAAATGTACTTTTAACAAGGCACAGCTGTTAATTGAAATACATTCCAGGTGACGACCTCATGAAGCTGGTTGAGAGAATGCCAAGAGTGTGCAAAGCTGTCATCAAGGCAAAGGGTGGCTTCTTTGAAGAATCTCAAATATAAAATACATTTGGATTTGTTTAACACTTTTTTTGGTTGCTACGTGATTCCATATGTGTTATTTTATAGTTTTTATGTCTTCGCTATTATTCTACAATGTAGGAATAAAGAAAACAGTATAGTAAAATAGTAAAATACAACATAGTAAAAAAAGAAAGAAAGAAAAACCCTGTAATGAATAGGTGTGTCCAAACTTTTGACTGGTACTGTAAGTTGCTCCCTCACTTCACCACAAGCCAGTCTTCCTAGTCCCATCTGGTTCTGCTCTGGCCTGTGGCCGAGAGAGAGGGAGGGGGGAGAGGGGGAGGTGGAGGTGGAGAGATTGAGAGAGAGAGGGGGGAGGAGGTGGAGAGATTGAGAGAGAGAGGGGAGGGGAGAGATTGGGGGAGGTGGAGGTGGAGAGATTGAGAGAGAGAGGGGGGGGGTGGAGGTGGAGAGATTGGAGAGAGAGAGAGAGGGGGGTTGGAGAGAGAGAGAGAGGGGGGTTGGAGAGAGAGAGAGAGATGATGAAGGAGAAGATTAAATAAAAGTCTGGGACAAATTCTATTTCACACACAAACCACAATCTGACTTCAGTTCAGTCATGGAAAAACACTTCCAGCTCTACACATCATTTGGGTTGCATGGACATTGATATTCAATAAATCTACACAGCCCTGACTACTTGACGAGTACAGATCAGTCTTTTTAGAGTCATCTCTTTCTGCTCTAGAGCAGACCTGGGTTCAAATACTATTTGAAATATTTATCCTGCCTTGAGTTTCCTTTAGCCTGTCTGGGGTGGACACATTTACTATTTTTTGTGATTATTCTGTTGATTCCATTCCACCAGGCAAGCTGAATCAAGCCTAGCTAAATAATTTTTAAAAAATGCTACCGAATACTGTTTGGACCCAGATCTGCTTCCAGAGGCTCTATCTGAGGCTTAACGCTTTGGGTGGAGTTTTGTTGCAGATTGGCGTAATGTTTGTTTCTGGGGCAACGACACAATACAGTGACAACCACCCAGATAGTTTCTGGATCTGCAGACGATGTTGATATCGGACAGCCGTGCCAATTTCTCTTTATAATCACCGTAAATTCAAAATGGTGGTGACATTTAGGACATACTTGCTTAGTCTTACGATCCAAGATTTGTTTAATTGGTAAAAGATGCTAAATGTAAAAAGAAAGAAAATATTTCCTATTATTGTTCATCTGTGTATAAAAGAGGGAGATAAGAAACATAAAATAGTGTATAAAATAATAAACAACTCAATTTATTAACTCTGACACTGTCTTATGTGTCTGCTTGAAAGTCTCACATCAAACAACAACTACAAAAAAAATCGCCACGGTATGAAACCATATTAGTTTAAACCCCTCTCAACGGCTGTTCCAGCTGTCTGAACACACACACACACACACACACACACACACACACACACACACACACACACACACACACACACACACACACACACACACACACACACACACACACACACACACACACACACACAAATATAGATCAAACAGGTTGGGTGGTGGGCTGCAGTGTTGTGTAACGTGATCCAGTAGCCATTTTCGCTTCAATCAGGTCAACCACAACACACACACACACAGGAGAGAACACGTCTGCTCAACCTAAACCTGTGGGATTGAAGAGAGAACAGGATAAGATCTTAGGTTCAGGATATTGGTATTTTTCAGGTTCGCCCCATATAGGGAACAAGATTTACCAAGCGTTTGTTATCAGGTGGATAGTTTTGTCTTTCTGATAGGACTAATAGGAGTATAGTCACTTGAAACAAGATGACTTGGGTTTGAAAGAGCCTGGATTCAATCCGTGTTAAAATGTTAAGGTACAGTACTTTCCGATTGTGCCGTCATATGCAGCATTTACCGCTATAACGCAGGATCTTCCACCATACTTCTGCAGTACAGATTGAATTCAGGCCCAAGTTGGAGAGCAATAGAATTTCATCTCTAGTGTCATCAGAACCCTGTGTCGTTGTTCTGACCAAGCCGATTCTGATTGGTTGGGCAGGGTTCCGTCTCAAACTCTTGACACCTGTGTGTAAAATATTCTGTAGCGTTTCACAGCGAACTGTCTCTCTCTCAATGCTCTAACGTTAGAGGCTTTGATCTTGACGTACGTACGTGTGCTGTCTGGACCTGAGACAGACATGTCAGACCCTAGAACCAAATTTAGGGATAGATTCAATCTGTAACGTTGAAGTTCTGCGTTATAGCACGATTTAAGTGTAAAGGGTAATTTCCCGATTGAGCCAACATACGCAGCTTTTTCCCTCGAACGCGGGAACAAATGCATTTCAATTTCAATCTTGATACAGCAGGGGATCTTCGGCGCTACGGATTGATTCAAGGCCTAAGACAAAGGAAGGAAACTCTACTGTTGGGCAGTACTATATTGTCCAGAGATAATCCATGGCCTCTACCTCATGGACCCAAGCCACTATCCCCTAGATCAGGGATGGGGATAGGGGGGTGGCACAAAACATCCAAACTCATCATGAGGGGTCGCAGTGGCTCGCAGGAGGGGAGTGGAGGGGGGCAGTTTAAACTGCCTTCCAAATGGAACCCAGTTCCCTTCATATAGTACACTATACTATGGCTAGCCCTAGGGATATGATCTAAAGTAGTGCACTATATATGGAATAGGGTGACATTTGGGACATACCCTCGAGCAATTACAGATCCAAAATGGCTCTTTACAGCCAGCATGGAACTTCAGAAGGATTCCACAACTGGGAGTCTCTTCTTATTCCACATGGGACTATTTTACCCAATGGGAGTCTCTTCTTATTCCACATGGGACTATTTACCCAATGGGTGTCTCTTCTTATTCCACATGGGACTATTTACCCAATGGGAGTCTCTTCTTATTCCATATGGGACTATTTACCCAATGGGAGTCTCTTCTTATTCCACATGGGACTATTTACCCAATGGGAGTCTCTTCTTATTCCACATGGGACTATTTACCAAATGGGAGTCCCTTCTTATTCCACATGGGACACAATGGGAGTCTCTTCTTATTCCACATGGGACTATTTACACAATGGGAGTCTCTTATTATTCCACATGGGACAATTTACCCAATGGGAGTCTCTTCTTATTCCACATAGGACCCAATGGGAGTCTCTTCTTATTCCACATAGGACTGTTTACCCAATGGGAGTCTCTACTTATTCCACATAGGACTATTTACCCAATGGGACTCTCTTCTTATTCCACATAGGACTATTTACCCAATGGGAGTCTTCTTATTCCACATAGGACCCAATGGGAGTCTCGTCCTATTCCACATGGGACTATTTACCCAATGGGAGTCCCTTCTTATTCCACATGGGACTACTTACCCAATGGGAGTCCCTTCTTATTCCACATGGGACTAATTACCCAATGGGAGTCTCCCCATACAGGAGTAACACAAGGGGTCAACACACCATAACACACCTCTTTCCCCTCCTCTCCTCCTCTATCATCTCCTCTTTTCCCATCTCCTTCCTTCCTCTACAGAACCCTTTGGTTAATACCCCTCTCTCTTCCCCCTTTCTCTTCTCTCCCTACGTAGAGTGTTTGTCCGGATCCAACTGAACTGCTTTTTGGAACGATGGAGAAGAAGGAAAAGAAAATAAGGGATAAAGAAAAGTCCTTCTAACGGAGCCTAGAGCCGAGCCTGGAGCCTAGAGCCTAGAGCCTGGAGCCTAGCCCAGAGCCTAGAGCCTGGAGCCTGGAGCCTAGCCTGGAGCCTAGAGCCTGGAGCCTAGCCCAGAGCCTGAGCCTGGAGCCTAGCCTGGAGCCTAGAGCCTGGAGCCTAGAGCCGAGAGCCTGGAGCCTAGCCTGGAGCCTAGAGCCTGGAGCCTAGAGCCTGGAACCTAGAGCCTGGAACCTAGAGCCCAGAGCCTAGAGCCCGGAACCTAGAGCCTGGAGCCTAGAGCCTGGAACCTAGAGCCCAGAGCCTAGAGCCCAGAGCCTAGAGCCTGGAGCCTAGCCTGGAGCCTGGATGCCAGAGCCTAGAACCTGGAGCCTAGCCTGGAGCCTAGAGCCTGGAGCCTAGAGCCTGGAACCTAGAGCCCAGAGCCTAGAGCCTGAGCCCAGAGCCCAGAGCCCAGAGCCTAGAGCCTGGAGCCTGGAGCCTGCCTGGATGCTGAGCCTAGAGCCTGGATGCTAGAGCCTGGTGCCTAGAGCCTGGAGCCTAGCCTGGAGCCCTGGTGCCTAGAGCCTGGAGCCTAGAGCCTGGTGCCTGGATCCTAGAGCCTAGAGCCTGGAGCCTAGAGCCTGTTTAATAATATTTAGCCTAGAGCCTGGCTGCCTGAGCCTGGATCCTAGAGCCTAAATCTTGTATGGAGGTGAGCCTCTCTTTCGACCATTTTATTTCAGCTCATGAAACATGGGACCAACACTTTCCAAGTTGCGTTTATATTTTTGTTCAGTAGAATTGTTATTATAGTGGATAGTAGGCTGAGGTAATGTTCAGTCCTTAGGCCCTATGACCCTTCGGTATTATCTTTGTTAAAAAACAATCAACTGGTATAAGGCTATGTATTTCTTATGTAAAACCTACAATGTATTTTTTCCAATAATCAAATTGTTGCAGCTGACAGAATGTCAACTACCTTACATGGACACACACACATACACACACACACACACACACACACACACACACGCACACAATCTCACCACGGAGAGGATGTATGAAATACAGACAGCGGGAAGAACCTATCAATAGCATTTACAATGGAGAAAAATATGTTCAAAATATTATGTTGGATATTATGGAAAGTTTTGATAAATTCCAAAAAGTGTTTAATGTTTGTATTATATAATCATATAATATATTACGCATTTGTGTTGACTTTACACTTTTGTAAAAAATAAAAAATAAATGTGAAAAATACATACAAAAACGTGAAAAAACGTGGAGAAAAAACGACACTATTCACGACACTATTGTATGTTAGGCACATGCATAAATTGTAGCCTATTCTTCAAAAAAACCAAAGTGTTGATTAGAATCATGTGGCCTAGGATACACTCCACCCGCCCGCCCCTACAAACTCATCGGATGGAGACGGGGGGGGGGGATGTTCTCTGCTAGCGCTCTCCTCTCTACACACACGACGACGCACAGGGTTCCGACTCCGACGCAGAGATTACCATAATGAAACAAGTCTGCTGGAATAAAGTGGGATTCTCCGTGGTGCTGCAGGAACATGAGCGTCTCTCCACAAGTCTATATTCCGTTGCAGCACGTTGTTCTATTTAGTTTGGGGAGACAAAGAAAAACATGTCGCCAACTTCTGTAGTCGAACATTTCTTGTTTTGTAATAGAAGACAAGGCGCACTTAAACTTTAGATGGATCGGAGTATGGGACGTTCGTTTCTTCGTTCTTCGAAGCCGTACAAACACGTAATGAAATGATTCCTGCGTTGCCGAAAATTCAGTTTAATAACAATTAAACTCATTATTCCAACATCCTCTGATGTTTGCTGGATATCATTGAGACACATTATGGACACGGCATGTTGGATTCCATCAAGTATTGACTGAGGACGCGCCGTTGAGGAACATTAACACTCAATAGAAACAGGCTCATCACTGTTCCCAAAGTCCACAGGAATGGGGCCTTCCGTAGTATTACTCGTCGTTGCGGTTTTCGGTAAGAGACATTACAAAATGTGTTTTACTGAATTTATAATAATGGTGTTCGCTGTCTAATTCTAACTTTTCAAGTAACTGTAAAATAGAAATGTTCCTTTTTAAATTGAATATTACTTTTAATTGGAGTCCATATGAAATCCACTCCTTAACAATAGTGTGCACAAGCGCACGCACACATAATTATGATGTTAGTTCATCAATTTGGTTTCCGCAATTACTATTACTAGATGTTATAGACCCTCCGTATATTACCAGATGTTATAGACCCTCCATATAGGGACAAACTATACCTCATTAGGCCATAGTCTTGTGTAACCTTTGTTTAACCTTTATTTAACTAGGCAAGTCAATTAAGAACACATTCTTATTGGGGTTTATTACCGCCTACAACCCCGGCCAAAACCCGGACGACGCTGGGCCAATTGTGCGCCGCCCTATGCGATTCCCAATCATGTTCGGTTGTGATACAGCCTGGTTTGTGCTTCATGTACATATATTTAGACTGTAACTCATTTTCTAAATATTTTTTCTCTATTTGGACTGATAATTGTATAATATGGTAAAATACCCATGAGTCGAAAAGTTGTCACCAGATTTGAACAGAGTATTTGGTAATAACTAATGTGTTTGGCCAAATTGCTGGACATATTTGAGGCAAAAAAAGTAATAAAAGCGTAGCCATGGCAACAGGGTAGATGAACACAATGGAAGACAGGGCCCTACTACTCAAAACATTTCTACTCGACTTAAACTGACCTGTTCAAATGACTTGGCCACCACTTCAAATGAGCTACGAGATAAAAATACCTTTTAGAATCCACTTACCCATAAGTGTGTTTAAGTGAATCTAACATTCAATTAAGTGGGACTTTATTGCAGCCTATCCCTACAGTAGTGACACCGGGCTGGAGACTGTAAAACCAGGCTGTCAAACTGGATCAGTGTAGGCTGTAAAACCAGGCTGTCAGACTGGATCAGTGTAGACTGTAAAAGAAGGCTGTCAGACTGGATCAGTGTAGACTGTAAAAGAAGGCTGTCAGACTGGATCAGTGTAGACTGTAAAAGAAGGCTGTCAGACTGGATCAGTGTAGACTGTAAAAGAAGGCTGTCAGACTGGATCAGTGTAGACTGTAAAAGAAGGCTGTCAGACTGGATCAGTGTAGACTGTAAAAGAAGGCTGTCAGACTGGATCAGTGTAGACTGTAAAAGAAGGCTGTCAGACTGGATCAGTGTAGACTGTAAAAGAAGGCTGTCAGACTGGATCAGTGGGCCATGGTCAAAAGTAATGCACTACATAGGGAATAGGGTGGCATTTGGGACACACCCCAGAACAGAGTTAAGTAATGGACGGACAGACTGTATTTGTATTTATCACCATTAGTTCCTGCCAAGGCAGCAGCTACTCTTCCTGGGGTTTATTATGGAGCCCCATTAGTTCCTGTCAAGGCAGCAGCTACTCTTTCTGGGGTTTATTATGTATCCCCATTAATTCCTGCCAAGGCAGCAGCTACTCTTCCTGGGGTTTATTATGGATCCCCATTAGTTCCTGTCAAGGCAGCAGCTACTCTTCCTGGGGTTTATTATGGATCCCCATTAGTTCCTGCCAAGGCAGCAGCTACTCTTCCTGGGGTTTATTATGGATCCTCATTAGTTCCTGCCAAGGCAGCAGCTACTCTTCCTGGGGTTTATTATGGATCCTCATTAGTTCCTGCCAAGGCAGCAGCTACTCTTCCTGGGGTTTATTATGGATCCCCATTAGTTCCTGTCAAGGCAGCAGCTACTCTTCCTGGGGTTTATTATGGATCCTCATTAGTTCCTGCCAAGGCAGCAGCTACTCTTCCTGGGGTTTATTATGGATCCTCATTAGTTCCTGTCAAGGCAGCAGCTACTCTTCCTGGGGTTTATTATGGATCCTCATTAGTTCCTGCCAAGGTAGCAGCTACTCTTCCTGGGGTTTATTATGGATCCCCATTAGTTCCTGCCAAGGCAGCAGCTATTCTTCCTGGGGTTTATTATGGATCCCCATTAGTTCCTGCCAAGACAGCAGCTACTCTTTCTGGGGTTTATTATGGATCCTCATTAGTTCCTGTCAAGGCAGCAGCTACTCTTCCTGGGGTTTATTATGGAGCCCCATTAGTTCCTGTCAAGGCAGCAGCTACTCTTCCTGGGGTTTATTATGGATCCTCATTAGTTCCTGTCAAGGCAGCAGCTACTCTTCCTGGGGTTTATTATGGATCCTCATTAGTTCCTGCCAAGGCAGCAGCTACTCTTCCTGGGGTTTATTATGGATCCCCATTAGTTCCTGCCAAGGTAGCAGCTACTCTTCCTGGGGTTTATTATGGATCCCCATTAGTTCCTGCCAAGGCAGCAGCTATTCTTCCTGGGGTTTATTATGGATCCCCATTAGTTCCTGCCAAGACAGCAGCTACTCTTTCTGGGGATTATTATGGATCCCCATTAGTTCTGGCCAAGGCAGCAGCTACTCTTCCTGGGGTTTATTATGGATCCCCATTAGTTCTGGCCAAGGCAGCAGCTACTCTTCCTGGGGTTTATTATGGATCCCCATTAGTTCCTGCAGCAGCTACTCTTCCTGGGGTTTATTATGGATCCCCATTAGTTCCTGCCAAGGTAGCAGCTACTCTTCCTGGGGTTTATTATGGATCCCCATTAGTTCCTGCCAAGGCAGCAGCTATTCTTCCTGGGGTTTATTATGGATCCCCATTAGTTCCTGCCAAGACAGCAGCTACTCTTTCTGGGGATTATTATGGATCCCCATTAGTTCTGGCCAAGGCAGCAGCTACTCTTCCTGGGGTTTATTATGGATCCCCATTAGTTCTGGCCAAGGCAGCAGCTACTCTTCCTGGGGTTTATTATGGATCCCCATTAGTTCCTGCAGCAGCTACTCTTCCTGGGGTTTATTATGGATCCCCATTAGTTCCTGCAGCAGCTACTGTTCCTGGGGTTTATTAATATGATGACTTGCAACTCGACTTTGACTTTAACACCAATGACTCGTGACCTGACTTGGACGTGAGCCTTATGACTCCACCTGCCCAGTAAATCATGGCTAATATAGACGACAGCTATCCATCACACGAGGTTGTGTGTTTATGAGTGTGTGTAACTTGTTTCCTGGGTTTCTTTTTGCCTGGCTTGTGATGTCTGGAGCCTGTATTGTTATGTGCCCTCCTCACTGCTTGACTAGATTAGACTTGCAGATCGACTCGCCACCACGCTGTTTGAAGCTGGAAAAGATCAAATGAGCACATTTGTGGCAGAGTGCCTCCTAGATTGGTTGTGTACTCTTCCTAACCTGCTGATTATGGGGGTGCTTGAACCTCTGATTGTGTTTATGCTTCACACACTTATCTAAATAAAAGAGAATCACCGAGCTCCCAGCAGAGCTCTAGATCACAGAGAACTTTTCCAGTTGACACAGAACCACCAGTGAGTGAATGAGTCCATCTCCAAGACAAACGGCAATGTTGTGACAATGTTCCCGACCTGTAGTCTAGTACTCAGGGTATGTATTTTATATTTTAAAAGTGGTATTTCCTGCTGGTATGCGTGTTCTGAAAATAATGTAGTTATATTTACAGTTTTTTATATAGTTACATGTGAAGTTATTGGCACACAGTCTGTGACTAGTATGTAAGGGCTGGGTGTCAGGTGCAACAGTACAGGATCAGATACCAACGAGCTGTTGGTCACATTTCAAGGAAGCTATTCAGGGAAACATATCAAGGAAACATATTGAGGAAACTCTTAGAGGAAATACTCGACAACAAAAGCCCTGATGTCATTTATGCCTAGGAGACTATAGTCGAAAGACGTTGTCCACTTGAAAGAGTACCTGCTGTATATAAGGACTCCATAACACATACAAACCACATAACCCATACAAAACACATTCATAAGCAGTACGGAGAAGTATTTCATAATGGTTATAGGCTAAATTAAATGTTTATAGGCTAAATGTAATGGTTATAGGCTAAATGTAAAGAGTTAAAGGTTGAGACTGAATCTGCAGATCATTCCATCGCTGGAGGATTCTGTTTAAGGTCTAATACTGCGGGTAATGGAGGCGCCAGTGACTAGAGTTTTCAATTTGTCAGAGCTAATGGTGGGAGGCTTCGGCGTCTCAGACCCCGTAACGGGTGGAGGAGAGACCAGAGAAGGCTCGGCCTCTGATTCCGACTCGTTGCTTAGTGGGGAGAACAAGTTGAAAGTTTCTATCGGCTGGAGGCAAGTCCGAGTCAAGTCTCAAGTCAAGACCATCAAGTATCAAGACAAGTCTCAAGTCCTAAACTTTGAGTTTTGAGTCCTAAACAAGTCAATGTGCCCTTCACCAAATGTCACTGTAACAGTTTGGGTCTAGAGTGTCTCCCACTTTGAAGTGGGGGAGGACCGCGGCAGCTTTCCAATCGTTAGGGATCTCAGACGATACGAAAGAGAGGTTGAACAGGCTAGTAATAGGGGTCGCAACAATTGTGGCAGATAATTTAAGAAAGAGAGGGTCCAGACTGTCTAGCCCAGCTGATTTGTATGGGTCCAGATTTTGCAGCTCTTCCAGAACATCAGCTATCTAGATTTGGGTGAAGGAGAAGCAGGGGGGCTTGGGAAAGTTGCTGTGAGGGGTGCTGAGCTGTTGATCGGGGTTGGGGTAGCCAGGTGGAAAGCATGGCCAGCCGTAGAAAAATGCTTTTTGAAATTCTCAATTATGGTGGATTTATCAGTGGTGACAGTGTTTCCTAGCCTCAGTGCAGTGGGCAGCTGGGAGGAAGTGGGAGGAAGTGTTCTTATTCTCCATGGACTTTGTTCGACGGCAGTCAGGTCTGGAGAGAACCAGGGGCTATATCTGTTCTTAGTTCTACATTTTTTGAATGGGTCATGCTTATTTAAGATGGAGAGGAAAGCACTTTTAAAAAACAACCAGGTATCCTCTACTGACGGGATGAGATCAATATCCTTCCAGGATACACCAGGCCAGGTCGATTAGAAAGGCCTGCTCGCTGAAGTGTTTTAGGAAGCGTTTGACAGTGATGAGGGGTGGTCGTTTGACAGTGATGAGGGGAGGTCGTTTGACAGTGATGAGGGGAGGTCGTTTGACAGTGATGAGGGGAGGTCGTTTGATGAGTGAAGGTCAGTGATGAGTGAAGGTCGTTTGACAGTGATGAGTGAAGGTCGTTTGACAGTGATGAGTGAAGGTCGTTTGACAGTGATGAGTGAAGGTCGTTTGACAGTGATGAGTGAAGGTCGTTTGACAGTGATGAGTGAAGGTCGTTTGACAGTGATGAGTGGAGGTGGAGTGATGAGTGGAGGTCGCTTGACAGTGATGAGTGGAGGTCAGTGATGAGTGGAGGTCGTTTGACAGTGATGAGTGGAGGTCGTTTGACAGTGATGAGTGGAGATGGTTTGACGGTGATGAGGGGAGGTCGTTTGACAGTGATGAGTGGAGGTCGTTTGACAGTGATGAGTGGAGGTCGTTTGACAGTGATGAGGGGTCGTTTGACCGCTGACCCATTTCGGATGCAGGCAATGAGGCAGTGATCGCTGAGATCCTGGTTGAAGACAGCAGAGGTGTATTTACAGGGCAAGTTGGTCAGGATGATATCTATGAGGGTGACAATGTTTACAGATTTAGGGTTGTACCTGGTAGGTTCCTTGATCAGAAGAAGAGCCTATTCGAACTGGTTGTCAAGGAAGATATTTTCTGAGGACTTAAAATTACTGAGTATTAAGCACATTATCCATATGAAGTCACCAATGACATGTTACAAATAAAGACTGGTTTGTCAAAGTGCTTTGAGCAGGGTTCGAAAACGGGGAGACCGCATTGGATTTCAAGTCGAACGCCTTAAATCGCTCGGATCTCGCAGCTTGCTGAGTCTCCCTACAAAGACAAAGTATCCACCACCATATTTTACAGTAGGTGTGGGGTTATTTTCTGCTCGTGCATTCTCAGTTCAATGCCAAACCAACACACTGCTGGTTACAAACACTCAGTTGACTTTGCCTTTAAACAGCTTGGAAAATTCCAGATAATGATGTTATGGCTTTAGAAGCTTCTGATAGGCTAATTGATATCATTTGAATCAATTGGAGGTGTACCTGTGGATGTATTTCAAGGCATCTCAGACTGTGGCTTATTAAACTAAGGTCTAGTCATTGATGTTATGTGTAAATTGTTCCCAGGAAACAATGACTCCTACTAAGCAGTTTTTTTTGTTTAAATGAGGAGAACATGTACTGGTGCTAACAACTCTTGTTGCCACTGTTGAGTGCCTTACTAATTATAGCCTATTGTCTCTGTTGTCTCCCATTAGGTTGGACTGAGGGTTTGTAACCTATTGTCTACGTTGACTCCCATTAGGTTGGACTGAGGGTTTGTAACCTATCGTCTCCCATTAGGTTGGTCTGAGGGTTTGTAACTTATTGTCTCTGTTGACTCCCATTAGGTTGGGCTGAGGGTGTGTAACCTATTTTCTACGTTGACTCCCATTAGGCTGGACTGAGGGTTTGTAACCTATTGTCTCCCATTAGGTTGGTCTGAGGGTTTGTAACTTATTGTCTCTGTTGACTCCCATTAGGTTGGGCTGAGGGTGTGTAACCTATTGTCTCTGTTGCCTCCCATTAGGTTGGGCTGAGGGTGTGTAACCTATTGTCTCTGTTGCCTCCCATTAGGTCTGGCTGAGGGTTTGTAACCTATCGTCTCTCATTAGGTTGGACTGAGGGTTTGTAACCTATTGTCTCTGTTAACTCCCATTAGGTTGGGCTGAGGGTTCGTCCCTCCACTACTCAGAGGGCCGCTCCAACCGCCTGCTGTCCCTGGAGAAGACGTTTGGTCGTCCTGCTAAACACTCCCAGTGTCACCACATGTTGAAGCATCTCCACCACGGGGCCCGGATCACCGTCCAGATTCCCCCCAACATAGAGGGACACTGGGTCTCCACCAGGTACGACTAAACCAGGCTCCAAACCTAGCCCCAACCCTAACCCTAGTCTCAACCCTAACTCAAATCCTAATCCTAACTCCGACCATAGCCCTAGCGTCAACCCTAACCCTAACTCTAATCCTAACACTAAATCCAACCCCAACTCTAACCCTAGCCTCAACCCTAACCTCAACCCTAGGCTCAACCCTAACTCCAACCCTAACCCTAGCCTCAACCCCAACCCTAGCCTCAAACCTAACTCTAATCCTAACTCCAACCCTAACCCTAGCCTCAACCCTAACCCTAACTCTAAACCTAGCCTCAACCCTAACTCTAATCCTAACCCCAACCCTAGCCTCAACCCCAACCCTAGCCTCAACCCTAACTCTAATCCTAACCCTAACTCCAATCCTAACTCTAATTCTAGCCTTAACTCTAATCCTAACTCCAAACCTAACCCTAGCCTCAACCCTAATCCTAGCCTCAAACCTAATTCTAAACCTAAATCTAATTCTAACCCTAATTTTTACTTTCTATTTTCACCTTTATTTAACCAGGTAGGCAAGTTGAGAACAAGTGGAAGAATGTGCAAGGTAGAAATAGAAATAATGGGGTGCAAAACAAATAAATAAATACAGTAGGGGAAGAGGTAGTTGTTTGGGCTAAATTATAGGTGGGCTATGTACAGGTGCAGTAATCTGTGAGCTGCTCTGACAGCTGGTGCTTAAAGCTAGTGAGGGAGATAAGTGTTTCCAGTTTCAGAGATTTTTGTAGTTCGTTCCAGTCATTGGCAGCAGAGAACTGGAAGGATAGGTGGCCAAAGGAAGAATTGGCTTTGGGGGTGACCAGAGAATACCTGCTGAAGCGTGTGCTACAGGTGGGTGTTGCTATGGTGACCAGCGAGCTGAGATAAGGGGGGACTTTACCTAGCAGGGTCTTGTAGATGACATGGAGCCAGTGGGTTTGGCGACGAGTATGAAGCGAGGGCCAGCCAACGAGAGTGTACAGGTCGCAGTGGTGGGTAGTATATGGGGCTTTGGTGACAAAACGGATGGCACTGTGATAGACTGCATCCAATTTATTGAGTAGGGTATTGGAGACTATTTTGTAAATGACAATCGCCGAAGTCGAGGATTGGTAGGGTGGTCAGTTTTAACGAAGGTATGTTTGGCAGCATGAGTAAAGGATGCTTTGTTGCAAAATAGGAAGCCAATTCTAGATTTAACTTTGGATGGGAGATGTTTGATGTGAGTCTGGAAGGAGAGTTTACAGTCTAACCAGATACTTAGAATACGTGGACAACTACAAATACCTAAGTCAGAGCCGTCCAGAGTAGTGATGTTGGACAGGCGGGCAGGTGCAGGCAGCGATCGGTTGAAGAGCATGCATTTGGTTTTACTTGTATTTAAGAGCAGTTGAAGGCCACGGAAGGAGAGTTGTATGGCATTGAAGCTCGTCTGGAGGTTAGTTAACACAGTGTCCAAAGATGGGCCAGAAGTATACAGAATGGTGTTGTCTGCGTAGAGGTGGATCAGAGATTCACCAGCAGCAAGAGCGACATCATTGATGTGTATATAGAGAAGAGAGTCGGCCCAAGAATTGAACCCTGTGGCACGCCCATTGAGACTGCCACCCCCATTGAGACTGCCCCATTGAGACTGATTTGACACACTGAACTCTATCAGAGAAGTTGTTGGTGAACCAGGCGAGGCAATCATTTGAGAAACCAAGGCTATCGAGTCTGCCGATGAGGATGTGGTGATTGACAGAGTCAAAAGCCTTGGCCAGGTCAATGAATACGGCTGCACAGTATTGTTTCTTATCAATGGCGGTTAAGATATCGTTTAGGACCTTGAGCGTGGCTGAGGTGCACCCATGACCAGCTCTGAAACCAGATTGCATAGCGGAGAAGGTGCGGTGGGATTCGAAATGGTCGGTAATCTGTTTGTTGACTTGGCTTTCGAAGACCTTAGAAAGGCAAGATAGGTCTGTAGCAGTTTGGGTCAAGAGTGTCCCCTTTGAAGAGGGGGATGACCGCAGCTGCTTTCCAATCTTTGGGAATCTCAGACGATCAGACGATACGAAAGAGAGGTTGAACAGGCTAGTAATAGGGGTTGCAACAATTTTGTCAGATCATTTTAGAAAGAAAGGGTCCAGATTGTCTAGCCCAGCTGATTTGTAGGGGTCCAGATTGTGCAGCTCTTTCAGAACATCAGCTGACTGGATTTGGGAGAAGGAGAAATGGGGAAGGCTTGGGCGAGTTGCTGTGGGGGTGCAGGGCTGTTGACCGAGGTAGGGGTAGCCAGGTGGAAAGCATGGCCAGCCGTAGAAAAATGCTTATTGAAAATCTCAATTATAGTGGATTTATCGGTGGTGACAGTTTCCTATCCTCAGTGCAGTGGGCAGCTGGGAGGAGGTGCTCTTATTCTCCATGGACTTTACAGTGTCCCAGAACTTTTTTGAGTTTGTGTTGCAGGAAGCAAATTTCTACTTGAAAAAGCTAGCCTTGGCTTTTCTAACTGCCTGTGTATATTGGTTTCTAACATCCCTGAAAAGTTGCATTTCACGGGGGCAATGCTAATGCAGAACGCCATAGGATGTTTTTGTGTTGGTTAATGGCAGTCAGGTCTGGAGAGAACCAAGGGCTATATCTGTTCCTGGTTCTACATTTCTTGAATGGGGCATGCTTATTTAAGATGGTGAGGAAGGTATTTAAAAAAAAAAAAAACAGGCATCCTCTACTGACGGGATGAGGTCAATATCCTTTCAGGATACCCGGGCCAGGTCGATTAGAAAGCCCTGCTCGCTGAAGTGTTTCAGGGAGCATTTGACAGTGGAGGTCGCTTGACCGCTGGCCCATTACGGATGCAGGCAATGAGGCAGTGATCCCTGAGATCTTGGTCGAAAACAGCAGAGGTGTATTTAGAGGGTAACTTGGTTAGGATGATATCTATGAGGGTGCCCGTGTTTACGGCTTTGGGGTGGTACCTGGTAGGTTCATTGATAATTTGTGTGAGATTGAGGGCATCAAGCTTAGATTGTAGGATGGCCGGGGTGTTAAGCATGTTCCAGTTTAGGTCATCTAGCAGCACGAGCTCTGAAGATAGATGGGGGACAATCAGTTCACATATGGTGTCCAGAGCACAGCTGGGGGCAGAGGGTGGTCTATAGCAGGCGGCAACGGTGAGAGACTTGTTTTTAGAGAGGTGGATTTTTAATAGTAGAAGTTCAAATTGTTTGGGTACAGACCTGGATAGTAGGACAGAACTCTGCAGGCTATCTCTGCAGTAGATTGCCATTGGCCATTCTATCGTGTTTGAAAATGTTGTAGTTAGGGATGGAGATTTCAGAGTTTTTGGTGGTCTTCCTAAGCCATGATTCAGACACGGCTAGAACATCCGGGTTGGCAGAGTGTGCTAAAGTAGTGAATAAAACAAACTTAGGAAGGAGGCTTCTAATGTTAACATTCATGAAACCAAGGCTATTACGGTTACAGAAATCATCAAAAGAGAGCGCCCCGGGAATAGGAGTGGAGCTAGGCACTGCAGGGGCTGGATTCACCTCTACATCACCAGAGGAACAGAGGAGGAGTAGGATAGGGGTACAGCTAAAGGCTATGAGAATTGGTCATCTAGGACGTCCGGAACAGAGAATAAAAGGAGATTTTCTGGGGGCGATAAAATAGCTTCAAGGTATAATGTACAGACAAAGGTATGGTAGGATGTGAATACAGTGGAGGTAAACCTAGGCATTGAGTGATGATGAAACATAATTGAAACCAGGTGATGTCATCACATGTGTGGGTGGTGGAACTGAAAGGTTGGATAAGGTATAATGAGCAGGGCTAGAGGCTCTACAGTGAAACAAACCGATAAACACTAACCAGAACAGCAATGGACAAGGCATATTGACATTAAGGAGAGGCATGCTTAGCCAAGTGATCATAAGGGTCCAGTGAGTAGTGAAGTTGGTTGGGGTCACGGCGATTCAGACAGCTAGCTGGGCCGTCGGCAGTCCAGGGGGAAAAACTCAGACGTGGGAAATAATCAGTATGATGTTTACTTTGGAAGACACACAACTCTTAAGTCCTCTCCCCATCCACCTCTTTCTAAATCCTGTCCCCATCCACCTCTCTCTAAATCCTGTCCCCATCCACCTCTCTCTAAATCCTGTCCACATCCATCTCTCTCTAAATCCTGTCCCCATCCACCTCTCTCTAAATCCTGTCCCCATCCACCTCTCTCTAAATCCTGTCCCCATCCACCTCTCTCCAAGTCCTGTCCCCATCCACCTCTCTCCAAGTCCTGTGCCCATCCACCTCTCTCTCTAAGTCCTGTGCCCATCCCCCTCTCTCTCTAAGTCCTGTGCCCATCCACCTCTCTCTAAGTCCTGTCCTCATCCATCTCTCTCTCCGTCGGCCAGCTGTGAGGTACGTCCTGGCCCAGAGTTCCTGACGCGGTCGTACCGGTTCTTCCCCAACAACACGTTCCAGGCCAACCAGTTCTACTACAGGGACAACCACTGCACCACCCCCACCTACACCCTGGTGGTCCGGGGACGGCTGAGGCTCAGACAGGCCTCCTGGATCATCAGAGGAGGAACAGAGGCTGACTACCAGATCCACCGTACACAGGTAGGGGAGTGTGTCTTCCAGCATGACCGTGTGTGTGTGTGTGTGTGTGTGTGTGTGTGTGTGTGTGTGTGTTTATACAGTACATGTGTATCTATCCCACTGCTCAGGTGGTGTGTCACAGTGCAGAGGTGGCCAAGGCCCTGAGCCAGCGGTTGAACCGGAGCTGTCGGGGCGCCATGAGGAGCAAAGCACCATGGGAACCCAATGTAAACTATGAGCTGTGGAGTGAGGAGGGTGGCTGTGACTGTTCCAGGGAGCTCAACTTCTCCATGCACGAGTTGCAGGTTAGTGAGGAGGGCTCCGAACTGGAAGGTGGCCTGTTCAAATCCCACTCTAGACTAAATCTGGTTGGCAGCTAGATGCCATATCCAGTTGTTGTGTTCTTGAGCAAGGCACTTGACCCTTAGAAACTGCCCAGGGGGCATTGCACCTCTGCTCAGACCACACCAACCTGTCTGTTTATGTTTTTCCAAGGGAGAAAGTAGAAGATAATACATTTCTGTTGGACATTCTTCTAAATTGGACACTAAAGTATCCCCCCCCCCAACCCCTCCTTCTCCCCCAAACCCTCCTTCTCCCCCAAACCCTCTGCCTCCTTCTCCCCCAAACCCCTCCGCCTCCTTCTCCCCCAACCCCTCCGCCTCCACCTCTGCCCCTCCCCCAACCCCTCCACCTCCGCCTCCTTCTCCCCCCCAACTCCTCTACCTTCTCCCCTCCACCTCCCCCACCAACCCCTCCGCCTCCTTCTCCCCCAACTCCTCCACCTCCTTCTCCCCCACCAACCCCTCCGCCTCCTTCTCCCCCAACTCCTCCTTCTTCCCCCAACCCCCACCTCCTTCCCCCCCCTTCTCCCTCCTTCTCCCCCAACTCCTCCTTCTTCCCCCCCCAACCCCCCCCCCCTCCTTCTCCTCCTTCTTCTCCCCCAACCCGCCTCCTCCTCCTCCTTCTTCTCCCCCAACTCCTCCTTCTCCCCCCAACTCCTCCTTCTTCTCCCCCAACTCCTCCTTCTTCTCCCCCCCAACTCCTCCTTCTTCCCCCAACTCCCCCACCTCCTTCTGCCCCCCAAACCCTCCTTCTTCCCCCTGCCTCCTTCTCCCCCAAACCCTCCTCCTTCCCCCAACCCCTCCGCCTCCTTCCCCCCCCAAACCCCCACCTCCTCCTTCCCCTGCTCCGCCTCCCCTGCAGCTGCAGCGTGTGGAGAAACAGTACCTCCATCATAACGTGGATCACCTGGTTGAGGAGCTGTTTCTAGGAGACATCCACACTGAGAAATCCCAGAGGATTTATTATAGGCCGTCTAGCTATCAGGCTGCGTTACAACATGCTAAGGTTAGTACTTTACTGTATATCGTTGTGTGTGTGTGTGTGTGTGTGTGTGGTAGTGTGGACACTGTAGTGTGGTACTTCCACACTGAGCGTGCCCAGAGGATGTGCTACAGACCTTCTAGCTACCAGGAATTCTTCCAGACCTCCAAGGTGAGTATTGCTCTGTCTGTTATCCACCGCTTAACAGACTTTGGCTTCAGTTGACAATTGTATTGGGTGGCCAGTTCAGTTCTAGGGCCTGTTTGTTCCTTTGTGTACAGTTGAAGTCGGAAGTTTACATACACTTAGGTTGGAGTCATTAAAACTCGTTTTTCAACCACTCCACAAATTTCTTGTTAACAAACTATAGCTTTGGCAAGTCGGTTAGGACATCTACTTTGTGCATGACACAAGTCATTCTTCCAACAATTGTTTACAGACAGATTATTTCACTTATCACTGTATCACAATTCCAGTGGGACAGAAGTTTACATACACTAAGTTGACTTTGCCTTTTAACAGCTTGGAAAATTCCAGAAAATTATATCATGGCTTTAGAAGCTTCTGATAGGCTAATTGACATCATTTGAGTCAATTGGAGGTATACCTGTGGATGTATTTCAAGGCCTACCTTCAAACTCAGTGCCTCTTTGCTTGACATCATGGGAAAATCAAAAGAAATCAGCCAAGACCTCAGAAAAAAATGGTAGACTTCCACAAGTCTGGTTCATCATTGGGAGCAATTTCCAACCCGCCTGAAGGTAGAGTCCAGTGTGTGTGGGTGGGGTAGAGTCCAGTGTGTGTGGGTGGGGTAGAGTCCAGTGTGTGTGGGTGGGGTAGAGTCCAGTGTGTGTGGGTGGGGTAGAGTCCAGTGTGTGTGGGGTAGAGTCCAGTGCAAGAGAGTTAAAAAAATATAAATATATATATAAAAAAAAAAGGGTCAATGCAGGTAGCCATTAGATTTGCTATATAGCTTATGGCTTGGGGGAAGAAGCTGTTCAGGGTTCCGTTGGTTCCAGACTTGCCGTGCGGTAGCTTGCCGTGCGGTAGCTTGCCGTGCGGTAGCTTGCCGTGCGGTAGCTTGCCGTGCGGTAGCTTGCCGTGCGGTAGCTTGCCGGCCTCAATGATGTACTGGGCTGTACTCACCACCCTCTGTAGCGCCCTGCGGTCGGGTGCCTTACAGTTGCCGTACCAGGCGGTGATGCAGCCAGTCAGGATGCTCTCAGTGGTGCAGCTGTAGGACTTTTTGATGATCTGAGGACCCATATCTCCCTGAGGGAGAAGCTGCTCTGTCTCTTTACCTCTCTGAATCTTCTCTCCTCCTCCAGAACCATGACCCCGGCTGCGTCGCCTGTCTTATCATCTACCGGTCGGATGAGTTCCACCCTCCCATCCTGGCGCCGCGGGCGGACATGACAGTGGGGCTGACTGGCCAGTGGGTGAGCCAGCGCTGTGAGGTCCGTCCTGAGGTCCTCTTCCTGACCCGTCACTTCCTCTTCCATGACAACAACCAGACCTGGGAGGGCCACTACTACCACTACTCTGACCCCATCTGCAAACACCCCTCCTTCAGTATCTACGCTAGAGGGAGGTACAGCCGAGGGACGCGCTCTACTAGAGTTATGGGAGGCACGGAGTTCGTCTTCAAAGGTAAAGGGTCAAAGGTTGAGGTTGAACCCTGTTGCGGTTCATTTTGAAGTGTGTGGTTGAGATGTTGATCTGTGTATTTCAGAAAAAAATGGATCACTGAACTCGTCTCTTGCATTCTCTCCCTCTCACCCCCCCTCCAACTCTTCCTCTCTCCCTCTCACCCCCACTCTCCCTCTCACCCCTCCCTCCCTCCTACCCCCTCTCCCTCCTACCCCCTCTCCCTCCTACCCCCTCCAACTCTCTCTCCCTCCCTCCTACCCCCTCCAACTCTTCCTCCCTCCCTCCTACCCCCTCCAACTCTCCCTCCCTCCTACCCCCCCTCCAACTCTCCCTCCCTCCCTCCCTCCCTCCCTCCCTCCCTCCCTCCTCCCCCCCCTCCAACTCTTCCTCCCTCCCTCCTACCCCCCCCTCCAACTCTTCCTCCCTCCCTCCTATCCCCCTCCAACTCTCCCTCCCTCCCTCCCTCCTATCCCCCTCCAACTCTCGCTCTCCCTCCCTCCTATCCCCCTCCAACTCTCGCTCTCCCTCCCTCCTACCCCCTCCAACTCTCTCCCTCCCTCCTACCCCCTCCAACTCTCTCCCTCCCTCCCACCCCCTCCAACTCTCTCCCTCCCTCCCACCCCCTCCAACTCTCTCCCTCCCTCCCTCCTACCCCCTCCAACTCTCCCTCCCTCCCTCCCTTCTACCCCCTCCAACTCTCTCCCTCCTACCCCCTCCAACTCTCTCCCTCCCTCCCTCCCTTCTACCCCCTCCAACTCTCTCCCTCCCTCCCTCCCCTCCTACCCCCTCCAACTCTTACCCTCCCTCCCTCCCTCCCTCCTACCACCCTCCAACTCTCGCTCTCCCTCCCTCCTAACCCCTACAACTCTTACCCTTCCTCCTACCCCCTCCTACACCTCCTCCTACCCCCTCCCCCCTCCCTCCCTCCCTCCTACACCCCCTCCCTCCCTCCCTCCTACCCCCTCCAACTCTCCCTCCCTCCCTCCTACCCCCTCCAACTCTTCCTCCCTCCCTCCTACCCCCCCTCCAACTCTTCCTCCCTCCCTCCTATCCCCCTCCAACTCTCCCTCCCTCCCTCCCTCCTATCCCCCTCCAACTCTCGCTCTCCCTCCCTCCTATCCCCCTCCAACTCTCGCTCTCCCTCCCTCCTACCCCCTCCAACTCTCTCCCTCCCTCCTACCCCCTCCAACTCTCTCCCTCCCTCCCACCCCCTCCAACTCTCTCCCTCCCTCCCACCCCCTCCAACTCTCTCCCTCCCTCCCTCCTACCCCCTCCAACTCTCCCTCCCTCCCTCCCTTCTACCCCCTCCAACTCTCTCCCTCCTACCCCCTCCCCTCTCTCCCTCCCTCCCTCCCTTCTACCCCCTCCAACTCTCTCCCTCCCTCCCTCCCTCCTACCCCCTCCAACTCTTACCCTCCCTCCCTCCCTCCCTCCTACCACCCTCCAACTCTCGCTCTCCCTCCCTCCTAACCCCTACAACTCTTACCCTTCCTCCTACCCCCTCCTACACCTCCTCCTACCCCCTCCTACACCCCCTCCCTCCCTCCCTCCTACACCCCCTCCCTCCCTCCCTCCTACCCCCCTCCAACTCTCCCTCCCTCCCTCCTATCCCCCTCCAACTCTCCCTCCCTCCCTCCTATCCCCCTCCAACTCTCCCTCCCTCCCTCCTATCCCCTCCAACTCTCCCTCCCTCCCTCCCCCCTCCAACTCTTCCTCCCTCCCCCCCTCCAACTCTTCCTCCCTCCCCCCTCCAACTCTTCCTCCCTCCCTCCTACCCCCCTCCAACTCTTCCTCCCTCCCTCCTACCCCCCCCTCCAACTCTTCCTCCCTCCCTCCTACCCCCCCTCCAACTCTTCCTCCCTCCCTCCTACCCCCTCCAACTCTCTCCTCCCTCCCTCCTACTCTTCCTCCCTCCCTCCTACCCCCTCCAACTCTTCCTCCCTCCCTCCTACTCTTCCTCCCTCCTTCCTACCCCCCTCCAACTCTTCCTCCCTCCCTCCTACCCCCTCCAACTCTTCCTCCCTCCCTCCTACTCTTCCTCCCTCCTTCCTACCCCCTCCAACTCTTCCTCCCTCCCTCCTACTCTTCCCTCCTACAACTCTTCCTCCCTCCTACACCTCCTCCAACTCTCCCTCCCTCCTACACCTCCTCCCTCCCTCCTACCCCCCCTCCCCTCCCTCCCTCCTACCCCCCCTCCAACTCTCCCTCCCTCCTACACCCCCTCCAACTCTCCCTCCCTCCTACACCCCCTCCAACTCCCTCCCTCCTACACCTCCTCCCTCCCTCCTACCCCCTCCTACCCCCCTACCCAACTCTTCCTCCCTCCCTCCTACCCCCCTCCAACTCCTCCCTCCAGTGAACCACATGCGTGTGATGCCCATGGACCTGGCCACCACTTCTCTCCTACCCCCTCTAACCCTCTCTCCCTCCAGTGAACCACATGCGTGTGATGCCCATGGACCTGGCCACCACTTCTCTCCTACCCCCTCTAACCCTCTCTCCCTCCCTCCCTCCCTCCCCCTCCAGTGAACCACATGCGTGTGATGCCCATGGACCTGGCCACCACTTCTCTCCTCAACGTGTTCAACGGTAACGAGTGTGGCGCCCAGGGCTCCTGGGAGGTCGGAGTTGAACAGGACGTCACCCTGACCAATGGCTGCGTGGCGTTGGGGATCCGCCTCCCACACACAGAGTACGAGCTGTTCCGCATGGAACAGGATGCCCATGGACGATACCTCCTATACAACGGACAGAGACCCTCGGACGGGTCCAGCCCCAACCGGCCAGATAAACGAGCGACCTCGTACCAGATGCCCCTGGTCGAGTGTTCCGCTAGCAGTCAGAGGTCAGAGGGCATGGGAGAGGAGGATGAGGACCGACACCTTAGGCTGAGTAATGGTGGAACACCGTGGAACCAGAACAGCAGGAACTTTGCTGCGGTTCTCGCATCGTTGGTTTCACTTTTGTTGTTCCTTTGCCATAGTTAAGGAACAGACTGACTGACTAAAGTCTCTTTTTTTTACATAGAGACACTGACGAGAGACGTTATAGTGTGAATGTGTACTGTGGAACATGAGAGAGGATTCTATTCTACCCCTGAGATAACGAACTACTGTAGCTTCTACCCTGTGGGAAAGGAGACTGCTTCTGTGACTTAAACGCACTTGAACTTTTTCAAGGAGCTCTTTTTGGCTCCTTGAACGTTGTGGAAGCTATGGAAGCTGGGGGTTGACAAGGTGGAGGGCGAGTGGAGAGAGGGAGGGCGAGTGGAGAGAGGGAGGGCGAGTGGAGAGAGGAGGGCGAGAGGAGAGAGGAGGGCGAGAGGAGACTAGTTCCATTAATATCTGGGTTCCTTTGAGCTCCGTTATTACAGAGGACGTACTGTTGGTACACCACCTGTAGTAGCCACACTACCACTGATGCTCCGTAACTGTAATTCAGTGGAAAATTATAAACTGTGTAGTTTGAGCCCTTCATTTTTAAACCACACTGCTCAAAAAAATAAAGAGAACACTAAAATAACACATCCTAGATCTGAATGAATGAAATATTCTTATTAAATACCTTTTTCTTTACATAGTTGAATGTGCTGACAACAAAAATCACACAAAAATTATCAATGGAAATCAAATTTATCAACCCACGGAGGGTCTGGATTTGGAGTCACACTCAAAATTAAAGTGGAAAACCACACTGTGATTGACTTGGAGTTACATTGTGTTGTTTAAGTGTTCCCTTTATTTTTTGGAGCAGTGTATTTGGTTGTGTTCATTTCAGACCCACCTTGTATCTGTCGGACAGAAGATGCTTTCTACAGCAATATTGCATTTTTTATTGGTACGACAAGTAGATGAAATAAGATATGTATGTATATGTAAAAAGCAATAATATACTATATTTCATTGTTAGAAAATAATGTATGGGTTGAGAGTTGAAAGGGTTCAGAGGTGAAAGGGTTCAGAGGTGAAAGGGTTCAGGGGTTAAAGGGTTCAGGGTGAAAGGGTTCAGGGGTGAAAGGGTTCAGAGGTGAAAGGGTTCAGAGGTGAAAGGGAAATACATTATCCATACAATAGGACTAGGGATAATGACATCACCTACATTATCACAGAGACTTCCTTGACTAATATAACGTACCCAATATGCTACTGTTTCGACTCCTCAACCCGATACCAAAAACGAACAAATGTCAAATTAAAACACCACTTGTTGCTCTAACCCCATAAAGAAACATTTTATGTACAGGTCAGCAGTTATGCCACATTTAGAAATGGTGGTGTTGTTTTGATTTATTTAAGTAAAAGTGCGGTACTCTGTTCTAGCCTGTGAACCACCTGGTTGTATGTGTCCTTAAACAACCTCTTCATCACAGGGTGTACAGTATGTATAACAATTAAAGAATTGATACTGTAAACAGTTAATAATGGCCTCATTGAGATTTGATAGTGTACACTGGTAATAATGGCCTCATTGAGATTTGATAGTGTACACTGGTAATAATGGCCTCATTGAGATTTGAGTGTACACTGGTAATAATGGCCTCATTGAGATTTGAGTGTACACTGGTAATAATGGCCTCATTGAGATTTGATAGTGTACACTGGTAATAATGGCCTCATTGAGATTTGAGTGTACACTGGTAATAATGGCCTCATTGAGATTTGAGTGTACACTGGTAATAATGGCCTCATTGAGATTTGAGTGTACACTGGTAATAATGGCCTCATTGAGATTTGATAGTGTACACTGGTAATAATGGCCTCATTTTGTTTCAGAGTTTTGTCGTCAGAAGCGTAAACAGCACCAAGTTCAAACAGAGGTGTGGCCAGTGTTTCTGTGCCTGCAGGATTTTGTTGCAGCCTGATTTTACTAATCAACTGATTGGCTAGAACCAAAGCCTGCACCCACACACTAGCCCTGGCATATGTTCCCCCAACCCTGTACAAGCAATATATCATTATATTTTTATGAGCACAAGTTTAATTTTAACCTTTTATTTAACTAGGCAAGTTAATTAACAACAAATTATTATTTACAATGACGGCCTAGAGGGTAGCTAGTGACAGTTGGCCCAGTTCAAGCCCTCTACAGCCTAGAGGGTAGCTAGGGACAGTTCAAGCCCCCTACAGCCTAGAGGGTAGCTTGGGACAGTTGGCCTAGTTCAAGCCCCCTACAGCCTAGAGGGTAGCTAGGGACAGTTCAAGCCCTCTACAGCCTAGAGGGTAGCTTGGGACAGTTCAAGCCCCCTACAGCCTAGAGGGTAGCTAGGGACAGTTGGCCTAGTTCAAGCCCCCTACAGCCTAGAGGGTAGCTAGGGACAGTTCAAGCCCTCTACAGCCTAGAGGGTAGCTTGGGACAGTTCAAGCCCTCTACAGCCTAGAGGGTAGCTTGGGACAGTTCAAGCCCCTACAGCCTAGAGGGTAGCTAGGGACAGTTGGCCTAGTTCAAGCCCCCTACAGCCTAGAGGGTAGCTAGGGACAGTTCAAGCCCTCTACAGCCTAGAGGGTAGCTTGGGACAGTTCAAGCCCTCTACAGCCTAGAGGGTAGCTTGGGACAGTTCAAGCCCCTACAGCCTAGAGGGTAGCTAGTGACAGTTGGCCCAGTTCAAGCCCTCTACAGCCTAGAGGGTAGCTAGGGACAGTTGGCCCAGTTCAAGCCCTCTACAGCCTAGAGGGTAGCTAGTGACAGTTGGCCCAGTTCAAGCCCCCTACAGCCTAGAGAGTAGCTAGGGACAGTTCAAGCCCTCTACAGCCTAGAGGGTAGCTTGGGACAGTTCAAGCCCTCTACAGCCTAGAGGGTAGCTTGGGACAGTTCAAGCCCTCTACAGCCTAGAGGGTAGCTTGGGACAGTTCAAGCCCTCTACAGCCCAGAGGGTAGCTAGGGACAGTTGGCCTAGTTCAAGCCCTCTACAGCCCAGAGGGTAGCTAGGGACAGTTGGCCTAGTTCAAGCCCTCTAGAGCCTAGAGGGTAGCTAGGGACAGTTCAAGCCCTCTACAGCCTAGAGGGTAGCTAGGGACAGTTGGCCCAGTTCAAGCCCTCTACAGCCTAGAGGGTAGCTAGTGACAGTTGGCCCAGTTCAAGCCCCCTACAGCCTAGAGAGTAGCTAGGGACAGTTCAAGCCCTCTACAGCCTAGAGGGTAGCTTGGGACAGTTCAAGCCCTCTACAGCCTAGAGAGTAGCTAGGGACAGTTCAAGCCCTCTACAGCCCAGAGGGTAGCTAGGGACAGTTGGCCTAGTTCAAGCCCTCTACAGCCCAGAGGGTAGCTAGGGACAGTTGGCCTAGTTCAAGCCCTCTAGAGCCTAGAGGGTAGCTAGGGACAGTTCAAGCCCTCTACAGCCTAGAGGGTAGCTAGGGACAGTTTAAGCCCTCTACAGCCTAGAGGGTAGCTAGGGACAGTTGGCCCAGTTCAAGCCCCCTACAGCCTAGAGGGTAGCTAGGAACAGTTCAAGCCCCCTACAGCCTAGAGGGTAGCTAGGGACAGTTCAAGCCCCCTACAGCCTAGAGGGTAGCTAGGGACAGTTCAAGCCCTCTACAGCTGGAGAGGTTTCTACCTTTACACCATGTTATCACCACGACAACCCAGAACACTTACCTTACTATTTATTTACTATATAAAGTTATCTTGTCTGTGTCACGCCCTGATCTGTTTCACCTGTCCTTGTGCTTGTCTCGAACCCTCCTCCAGGTGTCGCCCATTCTCCCCTGGGTACCTCTCCCCATTCTCCCCTGGGTACCTCTCCCCATTCTCCCCTGGGTACTTCTCCCCATTCTCCCCTGGGTACTTGTTCTCTGTCGGTTGCCAGTTTGTCAAGTCAACCAGCGTTTTGTATCAGCTACTGCTTTTCCCCAGTCTCTATTTCTCGCTCTCCTGGTTTTGACCTTTGCCTGTCCTGACCCTGCCTGCAGTCCTGTACCTTGGCCTCTACTCTTGATTATCGACCCCTGACTGCAGTCCTGTACCTTGGCCCCTACTCTTGATTATCGACCCCTGCCTGCCTTGACCTGTCGTTTTCCTTCCCCTTGCTGCTTTAATACACATTGTTACTTCAACAGTCTGCATTTGGGTCTTACCTGAAACGTGATAGTCTGATTGTGAGAGTTATTGACTGGGCCTCATAAAATGAGTGCTGATCTAGGATCAGGTCCCCCCTGTCCATGTAATCTTTTTCTTATTCATGAAGATCTTGAAAAATATATATCATTTATATCATATTTTTATCAAATGTATTATTTTTGCCGGAAAGTTCAACGCTTCTGATGTTTTGAATAGAAATGGTCATTCAGCCTTTGACCAACAGCCATTATTGATAAATCCATATCTTTTTGCGTATTGTTTTAAACTGAAACATGTATTAGTTTGTGTCTAATTTGAATAAACCCTGTTTGATTGATATGTATCAGGTAAGACTGTTGTCATTCTATTGCTCATGAGCTTTGTTACTATTTTGTCACAGTGTATTAAACTTATGGGTCTGTACTCAGTAGGGGACTTTCCACATGTTCCTGGTTTTAATACAACTGAAATAATGTGTTGATACATGGAACTAGGGGCACTAATCTACCAGCCGGACCATCACCCCACAGTCTAATCTACCAGCCGGACCATCACCCCACAGTCTAATCTACCAGCCGGACCATCACCCCACAGTCTAATCTACCAGCCGGACCATCACCCCACAGTCTAATCTACCAGCCGGACCATCACCCCACAGTCTAATCTACCAGCCGGACCATCACCCCACAGTCTAATCTACCAGCCGGACCATCACCCCACAGTCTAATCTACCAGCCGGACCATCAGCCCAGAGTCTAATCTACCAGCCGGACCATCACACTATCAAGCCAACAAATAGACCTGCTATGCTAAGAGGTCCGAACCTCTAGACGCGAGTTCGCTAGGTATTGGGTTACGGTTGCTACATTATCCCCTTCCTACTGGAGAGTCTAAGAGGAAGAGGTGAAGCAAGAGGGGTAACTAGGCCCAAAATCTGTCTCCTCCAGCAGGTGGCGTTTTTTCACCCACCAAGCTAGGAGTTTTGTATGGAGGTCAACGAGTGTCAAATTTGGTCAACAAAAATGTTATGGCTTATTTGATGGAATTTAAGTTTCATGAGTGTACTGATAGAAGTAGGACACGTGACATCTTGGCAACTTTGAGTAGAATTTTATTTTATTGAAATTCGACACTTTCTATGCATGTTCACGAGGCCAGCATAGCGTCTATGCATGTTCACGAGGCCAGCATAGCGTCTATGCATGTTCACGAGGCCAGCATAGCGTCTATGCATGTTCACGAGGCCAGCATAGCGTCTATGCATGTTCACGAGGCCAGCATAGCGTCTATGCATGTTCACGAGGCCAGCATAGCGTCTATGCATGTTCACGAGGCTAGCATAGCATCTAACTCTCCATTGAGAGAGTGATGACGTCAACACCCCTCATCAAATAACGAGATATATCCACCAATCCAAAGAGAGGAATAGACCCGAGCTTGACAGGGTGCCGTTCCGCAGACAACCATTCCCATTGTTAGGGGCGGAGACATACGCATCTCGACATTATATCTGATTGTGTACACTCCTCTCCCGATGTGGCCTCACGGGCACCGTCCCACTACTGACACCAACGTAGCGAATTCAGGGCATAGCCCCGACCGGGACTTGAACCCTGGTCCAGCGACTATCAAGCAAAGACCTTAACCATTACGTCAAGAGGTCCGAACCTCTTGATAAAAGTCGCTAGGTGTTGGGGTTAAGGTCGCTACAATGTTAATTCCACGTTACAAAACAAACATGTTGGCTACATGGTGATGTTGTATGAGGAGTGTACAGTATATTCTAAGAGACTACGACAGAAGACGAAACACTATCAAAACCCACATTGTTTTCAGTTTTATTTCTTCTTCGGTTTAAAACCATGGGAGGGTTGACTCAAAAGTCATTTGACTCAACAAAAGAAAGAAAAGGATTATAATATGATTTGAGAAAAATAATATAATAATAATATAAAGTCTACATTGGTATTGTCAGGAGTAGGAAAGGACAGGTAGGAAAGGACAGGTAGGGTAGGACAGGGAGGAAGGACAGGACAGGGAGGAAGGACAGGGAGGAAGGACAGGACAGGGAGGAAGGACAGGTAGAAAGGGACGGGTAGAAAGGGACGGGTAGAAAGGGACGGGTAGAAAGGGAGGAAGGAAAGGACAGGTAGGAAAGGGAGGAAGGAAGGGACAGGTAAGAAAGGACAGGTAGGAAAGGGAGGAAGGAAAGGACAGGTAGGAAAGGGAGGAAGGAGGCACCTATTATTTCCCAGATGGAATAGAAAGTAGAGAAATTACAAACAGAACAAATGAAGTAGTCTATGGCTGCGTCCCTGTGTAGTGCACTACTTTTGACTAGGGTCCATAGTGCTCTGGTCACGAGTAGCACACTATAAAATGAAACGGGATGCCATGCAACAGGTAGTAAAGGTGGTCGGTATTTGACGATTGAAGAAGTAGTGCTCCCCTTTTTAATCTTAAAAATGATTAAAATAACATTTACAAAAAGACACTTAACGTTCCATTTAACACGACAGACAGAGAACACTGGGTTTATTCCACTGCTTTAGGCCCACGGCGACTCTAGGAGTCAAATGATACCCTACTCCCTAGGGCACTACGTTTGATCAGAACCAGACAGCGCAAACAGATCTGGGACCAGGCTACTATGGTCTGGGGCTGAGGACTGGAGGTTAGGACCAGGCTACTATATCCTGGCCTGGGACTGAGGACTGGAGGTTAGGACCAGGCTACTATATCCTGGCCTGGGACTGAGGACTGGAGGTTAGAACCAGGCTACTATATCCTGGGACTGAGGACTGGAGGTTAGGACCAGGCTACTATATCCTGGGACTGAGGACTGGAGGTTAGGACCAGGCTACTATATCCTGGGACTGAGGACTGGAGGTTAGGACCAGGCTACTATGTCCTGGCCTGGGACAGAGGACTGGAGGTTAGGACCAGGCTACTATATCTGGGACTGAGGACTGGAGGTTAGGACCAGGCTACTATGTCCTGGCCTGGGACCGAGGACTGGAGGTTAGGACCAGGCTACTATATCCTGGCCTGGGATTGAGGACTGGAGGTTAGGAACAGGCTACTATATCCTGACCTGGGACTGAGGACTGGAGGTTAGGACCAGGCTACTATATCCTGGCCTGGGGCTGAGGACTGGAGGTTAGGACCAGGCTACTATATCCTGGCCTGGGGCTGAGGACTGGAGGTTAGGACCAGGCTACTATATCCTGGGACTGAGGACTGGAGGTTAGAACCAGGCTACTATATCCTGGCCTGGGGCTGAGGACTGGAGGTTAGGACCAGGCTACTATATCCTGGGACTGAGGACTGGAGGTTAGAACCAGGCTACTATGTCCTGGGACTGAGGACTGGAGGTTAGGACCAGACTACTGTAGACCTGGGCTCAATTAGTATCGTCTCTTATCAAAAGTAGTGCACTACATAGGGGATAGTGTGCCGTTTGGGATGCAAGGTAAACTGTCCTCCATGTTGATTGGTAGTGTACTTCTTCCTGTATGTCCTAAATAGCAGCCTATTCTATTTTTAGTGCGCTAACTTTTTACCAGGGTACCTAGGGCATTACAGGGATTTGGTCTAAAGTAGTGCACTATATAGGGAATAGGGTGTCATTTGGGATATAACCATCATACCCCTCCACAATCCTGTCTGTCCATCCATCAAAGAACAAAAACAAGGAGCAATCTTTCTTTCTCCCTTCCCTCTGTGTGTGTGTGTGTGTGTGTGTGTGTGAGACCAGACAGACAGAGAGAACAGACAGACGTGGTCACTGCAGACAAATGGAGGTTCACAGCACTACTTCTGATATGTCTAAGTCAACAGAAATACATCTTCGTTAGTCTGTTCCATCCAGGCCTTTTGATTCCGGAGCAGTGGGATTGTCGTGGGATGCGTCTCTCACAACGCAACATCCCAAATGGCACCCTATTCCCCATGTAGTGCACTACCGTTTGACCAGAGCCCTACGGGACTCATCCGCATGAGGGCCCTGGTCAAGGGAATGGGGTGCCATTTCAGAGCCAACCCCAGTCTACAAGATAAACTTCCCCATGAAGAAGCCGATGAAGATGGCTGCTATGACGACGAGGAGGGAGGGCAGGGACGCTGCGGTGGTGTGTTGCATCATGGAGGAGGAGCCTGTCTGATTTGATGTCATGTGATCGGAATGCTGGGCAGCCCTTCTCATTCTAACACCGTCGTCCTGGAAACGCAAAAGAGAAGTGGGGGGGGCAAGGACACATCAAATACTACATTATAGAACTAGAGATAAAAAAAATAGTTCTCTTTTACAAACAAAATGTCGCAGCCAAACCTTGTGTCTGGTTCTCCTTTAAAAAAGACCTCACCGAACACCGTACCGATTGTTCATCTATGATCTATGTTTACACAGAGACCAAGGTCTTTTCTAACATTGAGGTTTCCGTACAGAACAACTAGTTGTCTGTTGTTCACCTACAACCCCTAACCTACAGATACCTACAGTCTGTTGTTCCTCTACAACCCCTAACCTACAGATACCTACAGTCTGTTGTTCACCTACAACCCCTAACCTACAGATACCTACAGTCTGTTGTTCCTCTACAACCCCTAACCTACAGTCTGTTGTTCCTCTACAACCCCTAACCTACAGATACCTACAGTCTGTTGTTCCTCTACAACCCCTAACCTACAGATACCTACAGTCTGTTGTTCACCGACAACTCCTAACCTACAGATACCTACAGTCTGTTGTTCATCTACAACCCCTAACCTACAGTCTAACCTTGAGTTGTCTGTTCTCCTCGGTCAGTTTGCCCATGTCAGCCTGCAGTCTCCTGCACTCCTCTGATAGTTTCTTCATCTCTGAGTCGTCCATCGAGGCGCTGACCATCTTCGCCGCCGCCTTGGCCACGGGAACATCCGCTGCCTTGGACGAGTTCTGCACGGGCGCCGCCTTGGACGAGTTCTGCACGGGCGCCGCAACATCGGTGCTCCCTTCCATGTCATTCTGGAAGAGAACGGAGAGAGAAACCACTTAGGGTGCTGCATTACCATCTGGTCGGTGCCCATAGGGTCAAACTCACACCATACAGGGGACAGGGTTTCATTTGGGATTAGGACCAGGCTACTATATCCTGGCCTGGGATTGAGGACTGGAGGTTAGGACCAGGCTACTATATCCTGGCCTGGGATTGAGGACTGGAGGTTAGAACCAGGCTACTATATCCTGGCCTGGGATTGAGGACTGGAGGTTAGAACCAGGCTACTATATCCTGGGACTGAGGACTGGAGGTTAGGACCAGGCTACTATATCCTGGCCTGGGATTGAGGACTGGAGGTTAGGACCAGGCTACTATATCCTGGCCTGGGATTGAGGACTGGAGGTTAGGACCAGGCTACTATATCCTGGCCTGGGATTGAGGACTGGAGGTTAGGACCAGGCTACTATATCCTGGCCTGGGATTGAGGACTGGAGGTTAGGACCAGGCTACTATATCCTGGCCTGGGATTGAGGACTGGAGGTTAGGACCAGGCTACTATATCCTGGCCTGGGATTGAGGACTGGAGGTTAGGACCAGGCTACTATATCCTGGGACTGAGGACTGGAGGTTAGGACCAGGCTACTATATCCTGGGACTGAGGACTGGAGGTTAGGACCAGGCTACTATATCCTGGGACTGAGGACTGGAGGTTAGGACCAGGCTACTATATCCTGGGATTGAGGACTGGAGGTTAGGACCAGGCTACTATATCCTGGCCTGGGACTGAGGACTGAAGGTTAGGTTAGGAGATTGTCCATACTAGACATGGGTTCAAATGGTATTTGTTTTCTGTTTAAACACTTTAGAGGATGTTTGATTGAGCTTGTCTGGCTGCAGTGGATTAGTGCTTTAGTCCCTGATCAGTCAAACACTCGAACGCTGAGTACACCGGAAGGGGATGAGAGACACACTGGGACGCTGAGTACACAGGAAGGGGATGAGACACACTGGAACGCTGAGTATACAGGAAGGGGATGAGACACACACTGGAACGCTGACTACACAGGAAGGGGATGAGAGACACTCTGGAACACTGAGTACACAGGAACAGATGTAATTGAGCCCTTAGGTTTTTAAAGCTACTGCTGACATTGCTGCTAAAGTCTGTCTACATCCTCACAAACCTGTGACATCTTTCTGGCTTTAACCTCAGAGCTGGGGGCTGTCCTGAACCTCTGTAGATCACTCCTGTTGCAAACACTGCCTGGCGGGGTGGGGGGTAGACCTAGACCCAGTCTGCTGCTGAAGGGGGTACGGAACTCCCCACCACCCCGGGTAGGGGTGGCCCGGGGAGGCGGACGAGACCCCCTCTCATAGCCTGGCTCTCCTGAGAACATGGAGTGTCTGCCCGACTGCACTGGGCTGGTGAACCCTGTTGTTCCTCTAGTGAAGGACCTATTCTCCTGACTGGTCTCCTTTTCTCCTGTCCCTGAGCTGATGACCTGGTGGAGGGAGGGAGGACTATGGGGTGAGGACAACATACCTGAAGAAGTGCGTTGACCTCTTACGAGCCACATCTTCAACGTGACCCTATGGGCCATAGATAACAGTAGTGCCCTACACGGGGGTAAAGGTGGCTAACAGTAGTGCCCTACACGGGGGTAAAGGTGGCTAACAGTAGTGCCCTACACAGGGGTAAAGGTGGCTAACAGTAGTGCCTACACGGGGTAAAGGTGGCTAACAGTAGTGCCCTACACGGGGTAAAGGTGGCTAACAGTAGTGCCCTACACGGGGTAAAGGTGGCTAACAGTAGTGCCCTACACGGGGGTAAAGGTGGCTAACAGTAGTGCCCTACACGGGGGTAAAAGGTGGCTAACAGTAGTGCCCTACACAGGGGTAAAGGTGACTAACAGTAGTGCCCTACACAGGGGTAAAGGTGACTAACAGTAGTGCCCTACACAGGGGTAAAGGTGACTAACAGTAGTGCCCTACACAGGGGTAAAGGTGGCTAACAGTAGTGCCCTACACAGGGGGAAATGCTACCATCTGGAACACATGGATATGACAATCCTTGAACCTACAAATGACTAAGCAGAAAGGAATGTACCTCTGTAGCAAACACAACCAAAGGGGATTCTCTCCAGGGAAAACTGATCAGACAGCACAGAGGACATGTTAAATGTACACGCAGCAATGTGGGGGTCCCGAGTGGCGCAGCGGCATCACTAGTCCCTGGTTCGAATCCAGGCTGTAGCACCTCCGGCTGTGATTGGTAGTCCCATTGGACGGCCCGCCGGCGTCGTCATTGTAAATATTAATTTGTTCTTAACCGACAAATTAAATAAAAAGGTTTATATAAAAAAGGTAGATAAAAAGTGGCCATTACTACTTCCTCCAGTACTTTTGGTACTATATCTTATATATATGGCTAACAGTAGTGCCCTACATATGGATATAGTTAGATATCCAGTACTATAGCTATACACACACAGTTCTGACAGCAACATCTGCCTACCAAGGAATGTCACTCCTCATGTGGATGTAGTTGGGTTTCCTTCCAAAGCCACAAGAGTTTATGCAAATATTCTAAAGTCAACACGGGGGGAAAAGTGCATATTTCTTTCAACCAGAGGTGTCTTTTCCATCAAAACGGACTATTTAGCAGATAAATTACTCTGTGTGATGCCGTTAGTGCACATAACAGCCCTTTTGCGCCTGTTTTTTTTATAGAATACAAAACAGTTTCAACTCTACAATGTGTTTTTTTGTGTGTCATAAAACAAAACAAAACACCTGTTGTAGTTTAAATACTGATCTGGTTGTGTTGTTGTATGATCAATAGAAAACAGTCTGACGATAGAGGACAGCTTCTAAACTCAGCAACAACAGCAAAAAACAACCTCTTACTGTCAACTGTGCTTATTTTCAGCAAACTTAACGTGTAAATATTTGTCTGAACATAAGATTCAACACCTGAGACATAAACTGAACAAGTTCCACAGACATGTGACTAACAGAAATTGAATAATGTGTCCCTGAACAAAGGGGGGGTCAAAATCAAAAGTAACAGTCAGTATCTGGTGTGGCCACCAGCTGCATTAAGTACTGCAGTGCATCTCCTCCTCGTGGACTGCACCAGATTTGCCAGTTCTTGCTGTTCTACAGCTTCCTGGATATTTAGTGGTAAAATGCATCAAGATCATCATCACAAGTTAAAGTTGATTATAACTTATACAGAGTTTATATTGAATACTTCATCATGTCGTGGTGGTAGTGGGCTATAACATCGTCGCAGGAATCCCAAGTGTGTTTTTCTATCAATACTAGTGCATTTCCACCTCCAATGTTACATAATCTATTTCACCAAATGAATATATATATATAAATAAATAAATATCCCACCTCGTCTAGCGTGTTTTGTTTTGTTGACATTGGGAAGTTTTTAACCGACAGTTTGCCGTTTCCATAAGGCCTTTTTTAATGCATCAGGTGAAATGGGATGAAAACCTGGTTGCAGTTAACTACAACCTGGCCGCCTCCCCCTTTAAGTGATCTTGTAACATTAGCTACATATCTACCAGGACAGTTTGAACACTTCCAACAAACGGTCAACAAGCTCAGAAACACACGTGGTTGAGTCTGGTCTGGAAACGTAGGATAATCTCTCCGTTTCTCTCCCTCTGTCCAGCAGCAGGACTTACCACTCTACCGTTTTCAGGAGGCAGGTCAAATACACATCTCAGCTTGGAATCCATGAGGTCGTCGGGTTTCGCATCTTTCCACTGGAGGAGAGGAGAAATACATGTTATTCATCAGACTAAACTACTATTAGCTGCACTTGTCCCCGCACAAAACACACACACGCACACACACACACACGGGTTGGGCGATATTATGATAGTATCGTCGATGATTTACGGCCATATTGTTATAGCTTACTTCAACAAATATGTTTATATAGCCTACAGATCGCAAGAGAGGAATGCAGAGAAATCCACCAAAGCAGCGCAAAATGTCCAGTCAGAAAATAGTCTACATTTGTTAGATGCAAGGGGCTCACAGCCTAAAAACTCTTAGCTTTGCGGCCCTCTACTGGACTATAGGTGAAACCACCACACCTGTTGCTGCCCTCTACTGGACTATAGGAAAAACTACCACACCTGTTGCTGCCCTCTACTGGACTATATGAAAAACCACCACACCTGTTGCTGCCCTCTACTGGACTATAGGAAAAACCACCACACCTGTTGCTGCCCTCTAATGGACTAAAGGAGAAACTGCCACACCTGTTGCTGCCCTCTACTGGACTATAGGAAAACCTACCACACCTGTTGCTGCCCTCTAATGGACTAAAGGAGAAACTGCCACACCTGTTGCTGCCCTCTACTGGACTATATGAAAACCGCCACACCTGTTGCTGCCCTCTACTGGACTATAGGAAAAACTACCACACCTGTTGCTGCCCTCTAATGGACTAAAGGAAAAACTACCACACCTGTTGCTGCCCTCTAATGGACTAAAGGAGAAACTGCCACACCTGTTGCTGCCCTCTAATGGACTAAAGGAGAAACTGCCACACCTGTTGCTGCCCTCTACTGGACTATAGGAAAAACTACCACACCTGTTGCTGCCCTCTAATGGACTAAAGGAGAAACTGCCACACCTGTTGCTGCCCTCTACTGGACTATATGAAAAACCGCCACACCTGTTGCTGCCCTCTACTGGACTATAGGAAAAACTACCACACCTGTTGCTGCCCTCTAATGGACTAAAGGAAAAACTACCACACCTGTTGCTGCCCTCTAATGGACTAAAGGAGAAACTGCCACACCTGTTGCTGCCCTCTAATGGACTAAAGGAGAAACTGCCACACCTGTTGCTGCCCTCTACTGGACTAGAGGGGAAACTACCACACCTGTTGCTGCCCTCTACTGGACTAGAGGGGAAACTACCACACCTGTTGCTGCCCTCTACTGGACTAGAGGGGAAACTACCACACCTGTTGCTGCCCTCTACTGGACTAGAGGGGAAACTACCACACCTGTTGCTGCCCTCTACTGGACTAGAGGGGAAACTACCACACCTGTTGCTGCCCTCTACTGGACTAGAGGGGAAACTACCACACCTGTTGCTGCCCTCTACTGGACTAGAGGGGAAACTACCACACCTGTTGCTGCCCTCTAATGGACTAAAGGAGAAACTGCCACACCTGTTGCTGCCCTCTACTGGACTATAGGAAAAACCACCACACCTGTTGCTGCCCTCTACTGGACTAGAGGGGAAACCGCCACACCTGTTGCTGCCCTCTACTGGACTATATGAAAACCGCCACACCTGTTGCTGCCCTCTACTGGACTATAGGAAAAACTACCACACCTGTTGCTGCCCTCTAATGGACTAAAGGAGAAACTGCCACACCTGTTGCTGCCCTCTACTGGACTAAAGGAGAAACTGCCACACCTGTTGCTGCCCTCTACTGGACTAGAGGGGAAACTACCACACCTGTTGCTGCCCTCTACTGGACTAGAGGGGAAACTACCACACCTGTTGCTGCCCTCTACTGGACTAGAGGGGAAACTACCACACCTGTTGCTGCCCTCTACTGGACTAGAGGGGAAACTACCACACCTGTTGCTGCCCTCTACTGGACTAGAGGGGAAACTACCACACCTGTTGCTGCCCTCTACTGGACTAGAGGGGAAACTACCACACCTGTTGCTGCCCTCTACTGGACTAGAGGGGAAACTACCACACCTGTTGCTGCCCTCTACTGGACTAGAGGGGAAACTACCACACCTGTTGCTGCCCTCTACTGGACTAGAGGGGAAACTACCACACCTGTTGCTGCCCTCTACTGGACTAGAGGGGAAACTACCACACCTGTTGCTGCCCTCTACTGGACTAGAGGGGAAACTACCACACCTGTTGCTGCCCTCTACTGGACTAGAGGGGAAACTACCACACCTGTTGCTGCCCTCTACTGGACTAGAGGGGAAACTACCACACCTGTTGCTGCCCTCTACTGGACTAGAGGGGAAACTACCACACCTGTTGCTGCCCTCTACTGGACTAGAGGGGAAACTACCACACCTGTTGCTGCCCTCTACTGGACTAGAGGGGAAACTACCACACCTGTTGCTGCCCTCTACTGGACTAGAGGGGAAACTACCACACCTGTTGCTGCCCTCTACTGGACTAGAGGGGAAACTACCACACCTGTTGCTGCCCTCTACTGGACTAGAGGGAAACTACCACACCTGTTGCTGCCCTCTACTGGACTAGAGGGGAAACTACCACACCTGTTGCTGCCCTCTACTGGACTAGAGGGGAAACTACCACACCTGTTGCTGCCCTCTACTGGACTAGAGGGGAAACTACCACACCTGTTGCTGCCCTCTACTGGACTAGAGGGGAAACTACCACACCTGTTGCTGCCCTCTACTGGACTAGAGGGGAAACTACCACACCTGTTGCTGCCCTCTACTGGACTAGAGGGGAAACTACCACACCTGTTGCTGCCCTCTACTGGACTACAGGGGAAACTACCACCTGTTGATCTCATATGGTTTTGTTGGGGCTGGGTTGTTGCCAAAATGCAAATCTGGATAACTGTTTAATGCTATATTGATAGTAAATGTACAGATTATATGATAAGGGAACAACAGTTCAACCTTTTCCACTGTAGCTAATACAAATGTGCCCATATTCTTGAAGAATGTGAAGCTCACTGGTTTGAGACCACAAAAAAAAGTCAACCACATGGATCAGTAAAATAGTTTAGGAGGTTAAATTATTTAAAGATACATCAGAAAACCAGTCAGTATCTTGTGTCAACAGCCTGATCAACTCTCTTTCACATAGAGTTGATCAGGCTGTTGATTGTGGCCTAAGGAATGTTGTTCCACTCCTCTTCATTGGCTGTGTGAAGTTGTTGGATATTGGGGCGGGGAACTGGAACACGCTGTCGTACACCTCAATCCAGAGCATCCCAAACAAGCTCAATGGGTGACATGTCTGGTGAGTATGCAGGCCATGGAAGAACTGGGACATTTTCAGCTTCCAGGAATTGTGTACAGATCCTTGCAACATGGGGCAGTGCATTATTATTCTGAAACATGAGGTGATGGTGGCGGATGAACGGCACGACAACGAGCCTAAGGATCTCGTCATCACGGCATCTCTGTACATTTAAAATTGCCATAGATAAAAATGCAATCGTGTTCGTTATCCGTAGCTTGTGCCCATACCATAAATAAATAAGAATTTGTTCTTAACTGACTTGCCTAGTTAAATAAAAGGAAAAAATATATATATTTTTTAAATACCAAAAAATCGCGGCAATTCTTCTAGAGCTCTCCCACAAAAAAAAAAAAATCTATAATCTTGTTTGACCGAGTCTCGTCTGTTCTTTCGACCAATCGGACGGTCAAAATGTTAAAACATGCATTTCTCCATATATAGACACATCCTGTGTGTTAATAAATCAACTATATGTGTCGACTACGGAGCCTGAAATCAACTCAACAAAAAAAGAATCGTCCCATTTTCAGGACCCTGTCTTTCAAAGATAATTCGTAGAAATCCAAATAACTTCACAGATCTTCATTGTAAAGGGTTTAAACACTGTTTCCCATGTTTGTTCAATGAACCATAAACAATTAATGAACATGTACCTGTGGAACGGTCGTTAAGACACTAACAGCTTACAGACAGTAGGTAATTAAGGTCACAGTTACGAAAACTTAGGACACTAAAGAGGCCTGTCTACCGACTCTGAAAAACACAAATAGAAAGATGCCCAGGGTCCCTGTTCATCTGCGTGAACGTGCCTTAGGCATGCTGCAAGGAGGCATGATGACTGCAGATGTGGCCTTGGCAATAAATTATATACTGTGAGACGCCTAAGACAGCGATACAGGGAGACAAGACGGAGAGCTGATCGTCCTCGCAGTGGCAGACCACGTGTAACAACACCTGCACAGGATCGGTACATTCGAACATCACACCTGCGGGACAGGTACAGGATGGCAACAACAACTTTCCGAGTTACACTAGGAACACACAATCCCTCCATCGGTGCTCAGAATGTCCGCAATAGGCTGAGAGAGGCTGGACTGAGGGCTTGTAGGCCTGCTGTAAGGCAGGTCCTCACCAGACATCACCGGCACCAATGAAGCTGATGCCGCCTTCAGTAGGCTTCATTCAGTGATCGGCAAACTTTTCCATTTGGAGTACCAAGTTATAGTACCATTTCTACTGATCTGTGTGCCGGTTATGATTTCCATATGAACAGTTTCATTTCATTTATAATAAAAGGTCTTCGTATCTCAAAATCTATGTCATGTGGTTAAGCAACACTATATCTAAAAGGAAAATATATATTTATATTATATTTTATATTTTTATATAGTGACTTCTATTGCCAACTATGTTGTTAACAAATTCTGTAAGTGTTGTTCCCAAATTACTTTTTCTTTTCTCAGACTCACGACGCATTCAAAAACCTCACATTTGGTTCACAACCCACCAGTTGAGGATCGCTGTCATAGATGTCATAGATCATACACTGGGGCGCAAGTTGCACAACATTACAGTATGTTCCTCTAGAACAGGGTTCTCCAAACCTGCTCCTGGAGAACTAGCCTCCTACAATCCTGGTGTTTGCCAGTTTCATGGCCAACCAGCTGAGATGTGCCCTACCAGCTGAGATGTGCCCTACCAGCTGAGCCACACAGGACCCAGGAACAGGGAGAAACCACTCCAGCAGCTGTAGAGGTAAGAACTAGATTACTCACCATAGCATCGAGTTCAGACTCATTAGGAGGAGCAAAGATACTCTGGACCATGAATTTGTGTTTACTTTTCTCGTTGGGGTCGTAGTCGAAGGGCTGGAGCATTACTGAAATAGATTGAAGAAAAAAGGTCGCTCTCAGCAACAAAAAAACAAGTGCTTGAATTATGCTATAACTTCATTTGAAAAGCACCAGAACACAGTTTGAAACGGAACACAGTTAAAGAACACCAGCACCCTCCATCCATCACATCACAACAACAAATTAATAATGTTTTTTTTTGCAGTTTGGCACCATGGACTGTGTGTCGGGAAAACGGTCCATTACAGTACAAGTTCATTGCATATGGGATGATTTAACAGTATGATTCCTATAGTATGTAATTCCAGCCACGGACGTGACCCCGTTTGACTCACCAGAGATGGTGACGGTGGCGCCTGCATCTATGATGCCGCTGTTGGGCCGTACACAGTATCTCCTAGGAGCTGTGGTCTTCACTTTGAAACATACTCTTCTATCAGACGGGTTCTTCAGCTTCAGGTTGGTGGTGATGACTTCTGTAAAAGGACCTGGTAGAGGGAGAGCGAGCGAGAGAGAGAGCAAGAGAGAGAGCAAGAGAGAGCAAGAAAGAGAGCGAGCGAGAGAGAGAAAGAGAGCGAGAGAGAGAAAGAAAGGGTTAGGTTCAAAAACATTGGAATTCGTTCGGCCTCATTTGTTACAGTTATGTATTCTCTTGTAGTGTAGAGCCGCGGTACAAAGCTGTGGGAACTACGTTATATTAGTTACTCAGTCCGGCTTTAAACTTCCTCTTAAAAGCTGTAACAGTAGAATGCACCAGGTGCCCTTTTTGAAACAGGGTAGTGCATCAGCAGTTGTCCTGTCGTTGCATACCTTAGAGCAGAGGTCCCCAAACATTTTCACTTGGGGGGCCCCCCCTTGGCAATTTGAATGCACAGTAGGGCTGTCCCCGACAACAAAATAAATAATAATCTTGGGTCGACCAATCGATTGGTAGAAATGAAAATGAATCACAAAATCATGTATTTTTCCATATTTCAGACAAATCCTAATGCGTTTTAAATCGAATCAACTATATTCACTTAGCTTGTCTGATGCTTTAAGCTCACGGTTTGATTAAATTCGTTTTTTTTTTTTTTTTTTTTTAAAGACACAAATGATTAGATGGAGTCCAACCGCAGTTGACTTGATTGTGCCGGGCCGGGCTCAGTCTTGTCTGCACCGGTTGTCTCTCTCCTCCCTGCTGCAGCGACCACCACCAGTGTTTATCGCACTGTCCCGTGTTTCTGAAGCGGCAAACATAATTACAGCCATTTTCTGACCGAAAAGTTCCATTACCGAAATCCCTCATGGGTTTAGGAAAAACATTCCCTCAGCCCTGAACCCTTGATCTCTTTACATAACACATGTATGCATCTCATGCACGTGTCCTATAGCATATCATAATCACATCAATAAAATTGCCGATTATAAACTCCAAACACCATAAACGCAAATTGGATGCAGGGGACGTGTGCAAATAAACTTGAAAAGGGGGGAATGTTTTAGGCTACTGGTTGATCATGCGGTAAAAAGGGGAAAGTGTGGAATAATACATGTGACTAGTAGAGGAATATACTGGAGATCATGAGGTAAAAGAATACATGTGACTAGTAGTGGAATATACTGGAGATCATGAGGTAAATACATGTGACTAGTAGAGGAATATACTGGAGATCATGAGGTAAATACATGTGACTAGTAGAGGAATATACTGGAGATCATGAGGTAAATACATGTGACTAGTAGTGGAATATACTGGAGATCATGAGGTAAATACATGTGACTAGTAGTGGAATATACTGGAGATCAAGAGGTAAAAGAATACATGTGACTAGTAGAGGAATATACTGGAGATCATGAGGTAAAAGAATACATGTGACTAGTAGAGGAATATACTGGAGATCAAGAGGTAAAAGAATACATGTGACTAGTAGAGGAATATACTGGAGATCAAGAGGTAAAAGAATATATGTGACTAGTAGTGGAATATACTGGAGATCAAGAGGTAAAAGAATACATGTGACTAGTAGAGGAATATACTGGAGATCATGAGGTAAATACATGTGACTAGTAGAGGAATATACTGGAGATCAAGAGGTAAAAGAATACATGTGACTAGTAGAGGAATATACTGGAGATCATGAGGTAAATACATGTGACTAGTAGTGGAATATACTGGAGATCAAGAGGTAAAAGAATACATGTGACTAGTAGAGGAATATACTGGAGATCATGAGGTAAATACATGTGACTAGTAGAGGAATATACTGGAGATCAAGAGGTAAAAGAATACATGTGACTAGTAGAGGAATATACTGGAGATCAAGAGGTAAATACATGTGACTAGTAGAGGAATATACTGGAGATCAAGAGGTAAAAGAATACATGTGACTAGTAGAGGAATATACTGGAGATCAAGAGGTAAAAGAATACATGTGACTAGTAGTGGAATATACTGGAGATCAAGAGGTAAGGAAGAAGCAGTGCGTTCATAACGTGCCAAACAGGTGCTGTTAGATTACAATATCATTTTTCTGAACGTTTGGAACAATGTCATCACAAAATAAATTATAAGCGCAGAGTGTTGTAATGATATATATTTTGTGTGTGTGTGTGTGTAAGCCTTTATGACAGCAATTACAACAATTAAAAAAATTTTTTTTTTTTTTTTTTAAATAGTCTAATTCATTGGTGAATGCAATTTCCCAAAATAGTTTATTTATGATTTACTTGAAGCTAATTAATCAAATCATGAATGACTCATATGCTGTGTGATGACTGTAACTTACTGATGACTGATACAGTAGCCTATATAAGCATTAAAATATAATAGTAAGTTACAGTATTAAGACAATGTTACTCTTAGGCTTCCAGCTCAATGGTGGTGATACAAAGCTGCCTTACTAATGACATCTTTTTTATATAAACAAAGAGATCAAGAAAAATAACAGTATTATTTTTCAGACAATTTGGAACAGTGTAGATATGTGTATATCTACAGTATCTCCTGCGCTGTCTTGGCTGGGGAAGGTGTCCTTATGGAAGGTGAACCTTCGCCCCAGTCTGAGATCCTGAGCGCTCTGGAGCAGGTTCGCATCAAGGATCTCCCTCTGTACTTTGCTCTGTTCATCTTTCCCTTCGATCCTAACTAGTCTCCCAATTCCTGTCGCTGAAAAACATCCCCACAGCATGATGCTGCCACCACCATGCTTCACTGTAGGGATGGTGCCAGGTATCCTCCAGACATAACGCTTGGCATTCAGGCCAAAGAGTTCAATCTTGATTTCATCAGACCAGAGAATCTTGTTTCTCATGGTCAGAGTCCTTTAGGTGCCTTTTGGCAAACTCCAAGCGGGCTGTCATGTGCCTTTTTACTGAGGAGTGGCTTCCGTCTGGCCATTCCACCATAAAGGCCTGATTGGTGAAGTGCTGTAGAGATGGTTGTCCTTCTGGAAGGTTCTCCCATCTCCAGAGAGGAACTCTGGAGCTCTGTCAGAGTGACCATCAGGTTCTTGGTCACCTCCCTGACCAAGGCCCTCATCCCCTCCGATTGGTCAGTTTGGTCAGGTGACCAGCTCTAGGAAGAGTCTTGATGGTTCCAAACATCTTCTATTTAAAAACAGAGTCCACTGTGTTCTTGGAGACCTTCAATGCTCCAGAAATATTTTGGTACCTTTCCCCAGATCTGTGCCTCGACACAATCCAGTCTCTATGGACAATTCCTTCAACCTCATGGCTTGGTTTTTTCTCTGACATGCACTGTAAACTGTGGGACCTTATATAGACAGGTGTGTACCTTTCCAAATCATGTCCAATCAATTGAATAAAATAAAAAATAAAAAAAGGTTCTCTTTGTCATTGTGGGGTATTGTGTGTAGATTGGATTACATATATTCTACAATGAGGGGAAAAAAGTAACATCCTCCCGAGTGGTGCAGCAGTCTAAGCATCACTACAGCCTGGGGTTCGATCTCAGGCTGTGTCATTACCAGCTGTGTCCGGGAGGGCGGCGGCCGCACAATTGGCCCAGCGTCGTCCGGGTTAGGAGAGGGTTTGGCCCATCGCGCGACTCCTTGTAGCGGGTCGGAAGGCTGGAAAAAAGTCTGGAAAAAGTCATGGGGTCTGGATACTTTCTGAATGCACATTAAAAAAAAAATGTATATTCTCACACACACACACACACACACACACACACACACACACACCCTCTTGTGGATAATAAATATCACAAAACTAAACAGCTAATTTAGCCTTAATTAGCTTTGAATGAACCAATTCTGAACAAAATAAATCCTAGGCTAATGGTTTAAGCCTTTTGAGGGGCTATAAAACTCCCTGTGAATTTCAACTCCATATTGAGTTACTACATAAGTCAACAGGCCGACACCGGGCCAACAAAGGGCCGACACCGGGCCTGGGATCTAGACTGTTGTCTAGGCCATCCATGACCAAATCTGAACATGTACATTTACCGCTATACCAACAACAGCTGACTATAAACACACCATTCTCATACATAACGTTGTCCAAGGCTACAAGCCAAATCAATGAAGCTTTTCCTCAGCTAATGTCATTTGGATCGGGATGCCATGTCCTCCACATTGGGAGACGGAAGGTCTGTTTACACAGGCAGCCCAATTCTGATCTTTTACCACCCGTGTGTCTTTTGACCAATCAGATCAGATCTTTTGCCAATAACTGGGCTGCCTGTGTAAAAACGCAGCCTTTGTGACATCAGATCGGTTGACTGACTCAGGTTAAAGCCAAGGAGAGATGTACCATTATTAGCCAACGTTCCCATACAGCTTCCTCCTTCCTATAGGGTCTATAGTAGTGCACTACATAGGGTCTATAGTAGTGCACTACATAGGGTCTATAGTAGTGCACTACATAGGGTCTATAGTAGTGCACTACATAGGGTCTATAGTAGTGCACTACATAGGGTCTATAGTAGTGCACTACATAGGGTCTATAGTAGTGCACTACATAGGGTCTATAGTAGTGCACTACATAGGGTCTATAGTAGTGCACTACATAGGGTCTATAGAAGTGCACTACATAGGGTCTATAGTAGTGCACTACATAGGGTCTATAGTAGTGCACTACATAGGGTCTATAGTAGTGCACTACATAGGGTCTATAGTAGTGCACTACATAGGGTCTATAGTAGTGCACTACATAGGGTCTATAGTAGTGCACTACATAGGGTCTATAGTAGTGCACTACATAGGGTCTATAGTGCACTACATAGGGTCTATAGTAGTGCACTACATAGGGTCTATAGTAGTGCACTACATAGGGTCTATAGTAGTGCACTACATAGGGTCTATAGTAGTGCACTACATAGGGTCTATAGTAGTGCACTACATAGGGTCTATAGTAGTGCACTACATAGGGTCTATAGTAGTGCACTACATAGGGTCTATAGTAGTGCACTACATAGGGTCTATAGTAGTGCACTACATAGGGTCTATAGTAGTGCACTACATAGGGTCTATAGTAGTGCACTACATAGGGTCTATAGTAGTGCACTACATAGGGTCTATAGTAGTGCACTACATAGGGTCTATAGTAGTGCACTACATAGGGTCTATAGTAGTGCACTACATAGGGTCTATAGTAGTGCACTACATAGGGTCTATAGTAGTGCACTACATAGGGTCTATAGTAGTGCACTACATAGGGTCTATAGTAGTGCACTACATAGGGTCTATAGTAGTGCACTACATAGGGTCTATAGTAGTGCACTACATAGGGTCTATAGTAGTGCACTACATAGGGTCTATAGTAGTGCACTACATAGGGTCTATAGTAGTGCACTACATAGGGTCTATAGTAGTGCACTACATAGGGTCTATAGTAGTGCACTACATAGGGTCTATAGTAGTGCACTACATAGGGTCTAGGGGTCTATAGTAGTGCACTACATAGGGTCTATAGTAGTGCACTACATAGGGTCTATAGTAGTGCACTACATAGGGTCTATAGTAGTGCACTACATAGGGTCTATAGTAGTGCACTACATAGGGTCTATAGTAGTGCACTACATAGGGTCTATAGTAGTGCACTACATAGGGTCTATAGTAGTGCACTACATAGGGTCTATAGTAGTGCACTACATAGGGTCTATAGTAGTGGGTCACTACATAGGGTCTATAGTAGTGCACTACATAGGGTCTATAGTAGTGCACTACATAGGGTCTATAGTAGTGCACTACATAGGGTCTATAGTAGTGCACTACATAGGGTCTATAGTAGTGCACTACATAGGGTCTATAGTAGTGCACTACATAGGGTCTATAGTAGTGCACTACATAGGGTCTATAGTAGTGCACTACATAGGGTCTATAGTAGTGCACTACATAGGGTCTATAGTAGTGCACTACATAGGGTCTATAGTAGTGCACTACATAGGGTCTATAGTAGTGCACTACATAGGGTCTACATAGGGTCTATAGTAGTGCACTACATAGGGTCTATAGTAGTGCACTACATAGGGTCTATAGTAGTGCACTACATAGGGTCTATAGTAGTGCACTACATAGGGTCTATAGTAGTGCACTACATAGGGTCTATAGTAGTGCACTACATAGGGTCTATAGTAGTGCACTACATAGGGTCTATAGTAGTGCACTACATAGGGTCTATAGTAGTGCACTACATAGGGTCTATAGTAGTGCACTACATAGGGTCTATAGTAGTGCACTACATAGGGAATAGGGTCTATAGTAGTGCACTACATAGGGAATAGGGTCTATAGTAGTGCACTACATAGGGAATAGGGTCTATAGTAGTGCACTACATAGGGAATAGGGTCTATAGTAGTGCACTACATAGGGAATAGGGTCTATAGTAGTGCACTACATAGGGAATAGGGTCTATAGTAGTGCACTACATAGGGAATAGGGTCTAAAGTAGTGCACTACATCGGGAATAGGGCCCTGCTCTAAAGTAGTGCACTACATAGGGAATAGGGTCTAAAGTAGTGCACTACATCGGGAATAGGGCCCTGCTCTAAAGTAGTGCACTACATAGGGAATAGGGTCTAAAGTAGTGCACTATATAGGGAATAGGGCTCTGGTCTATAGTAGTGCACTACATCGGGAATAGGGTCCTGCTCTAAAGTAGTGCACTACATAGGGAATAGGGCTCTGGTCTAAAGTAGTGCACTACATAGGGAATAGGGTCTATAGTAGTGCACTACATAGGGAATAGGGCTCTGGTCTATAGTAGTGCACTACATAGGGAATAGGGTCTATAGTAGTGCACTACATAGGGAATAGGGCTCTGGTCTATAGTAGTGCACTACATAGGGAATAGGGCTCTGGTCTAAAGTAGTGCACTACATAGGGAATAGGGCTCTGGTCTAAAGTAGTGCACTACATAGGGAATAGGGTCTATAGTAGTGCACTACATAGGAATAGGGCTCTGGTCTATAGTAGTGCACTACATAGGGAATAGGGCTCTGGTCTAAAGTAGTGCACTATATAGGGAATAGGGCTCTGGTCTATAGTAGTGCACTATATAGGGAATAGGGCTCTGGTCTATAGTAGTGCACTATATAGGGAATAGGGTTCTGGTCTATAGTAGTGCACTATATAGGGAATAGGGCTCTGGTCTAAAGTAGTGCACTATATAGGGAATAGGGCTCTGGTCTAAAGTAGTGCACTATATAGGGAATAGGGCTCTGGTCTAAAGTAGTGCACTACATAGGGAATAGGGCTGTGGTCTAAAGTAGTGCACTACATAGGGAATAGGGCTGTGGTCTAAAGTAGTGCACTACATAGGGAATAGGGCTGTGGTCTAAAGTAGTGCACTACATAGGGAATAGGGCTGTGGTCTAAAGTAGTGCACTACATAGGGAATAGGGCTCTGGTCTAAAGTAGTGCACTACACAGGGAATAGGGTGCCAAGCTTAGCCTACTGCTGCTCTCCATCTTGTGACAACTGGTCTGCTCGTCTTAAATTAGGACCTTAATTACAGTCAGCAGTCTTAACATGGTCCAGATTTTATGGCTAGGGATGGGGTACAGTTCTTTTCTGTCATGTCGCATAAACAGCTGGAGGCAAGGTCATCAAAGTCAACCAAAACTCAATCACACCAATTAGTAGCTAGTTAGCCCATTAGGAGATGAAAGGACGTTGTTGTTCTGTACTTGGTTTCACTGCTGAGAGGTGTTATGGTATGTTTTTGCTATGACCTGGCTTGAAAATAACACTGTTCCAGACCAAGGGATCAAGACATTAAGTTAAAAAAAAAATGAAAACAAAAGTTTTAGTCTAACAAAATTCCACACAGCTGATTATCTTGGCAAAGGAGAAATGCTCACTAACAGGGATGTAAACAAATGCGTGCACAACATTGGAGAGAAACAAGCTTTTTTTTGTGCGTACGGACAATTTCTGGGATATTGTATTTTTTTTTGTGTTTTGGGCCTCCGCCTTGAGGCGTCACTACAGAGCCGAGTTCCATCCTGTGTCGCAGCCGACCACGACCAGGAGACCATGAGGCGGCGCACAATTGACCCAGCGTTGTCCGGGTTAGGGGAGGGTTTGACCGGCCCGGGATGTCCTTGTCACATCGCACTCTAGTGACTCCTTGTGGTGTGCCGGGTGCATGCTAGCTGACATGGGCGCCAGGTGTATGTTGTTTCCTCTGACACATTGGTGCGGCTTGGCAGGGTTGTGTTTCAGAGGACTCACGGCTCTCAACCTTCGCCTCTCCCGAGTCCGTACGGGAGTCGCAGCGATGAGACAAGACTAACTACCAATCATGAAATTGGGGAGAAAAGTAAAAATACAGTATTTTTAGACACAGTAAAATTACACACAGTACCAGTCAAAAGTTTGGACACCTAATCATTCAAGGGTTTTCTTTATTTTTACCATTTTCCACATTGTAGAATAACAGTGAAGACATCAAAACTATGAAAAAACACAATGGAATCATGTTGTAAAAAAAAATCTAAATAGATGTTAGATTCTTCAAAGTAGCCACCTTGATGACACTCTTGACTACCTCATGAAGCTGGTTGAGAGAATGCCAACAGGAATGCATTTTAATTAACAGGTGTGCCTTCTTAAAATTGTATTTGTGGAATTGTCTAATACTGGTTTTTTTTTATTCACTTTTTGTCCTGAATTCAAAGCGTTATGTTTGGGGCAAATCCAACATCACCGAGTACCATTTCTTCATATTTTCAAGCATGATGGTGACTGCATCATGTTATGGGTAGGTTTGTCATCGGCAAGGACTAGAGGTTTTTATGCCAAATAAACAGAAGAGAGTTAAGTACAGGCAAAATCCTAGAGGAAAACCTGGTTCAGTCTGCTATCCAACAGACACTGGGAGACAAATTCAGCTTTCAGCAGGACAATAACCTAAAACACAAGACCAAATCTACACTGGAGTTTCTTACCAAAATTACATTGAATGTTCCTGAGTGCCTAGTTTTTTTTGAGGATCTTTTCAGCCTCCTGAGGGGATAACTCCTCTTCCCCCTCAGGAGGCTGAAAAGATCCTCTTCACGACTGTGTTGGTGTGTTTGGACAAGAGGTCGACTGATTAATTAGGGACGATTTCAAGTTTTCATAACAAATCGGTAATGACATTTTTGGATGCCGATTATGGACGATTATATTGCATCCCACAAGGAAACTGCGTGGCAGGCTGACCACCTCTTACGCGAGTGCAGCAAGGAGCCAAGGTAAGTTGCTAGCGAACTTAAACAATCAATCTTGACATAATCACTAGTTAACCTAATAATATCATCAACCATGTGTAGTTAACTAGCTTGTCCTGCTTGCATATAATCAATGCGGTGCCTGTTAATTTATCATCGAATCACAGCCTACTTTGCCAGACGGGTGATGCTTTAACAAAAGCGCATTCGTTGCACGAATGAACCTAAACATCAACGCCTTTCTTAAAATCAATACACAGAAGTATATATATTTTTTTAAACCTGCATACTTAGTTAAAAGAAATTCATGTTAGCAGGGAATATTAACTAGGGAAATTGTGTCACTTCTCTAGCATTCATTGCACGCAGAGTCAGGACTAATTTGCCTGAATTGTTCATAATTATGACATAACATTGAAGGTTGCGCAATGTAACAGCAATATTTAGACTTATGGATGCCACCTGTTAGATAAAATAAGGAACAGATCCGTATTTCACTGAAATAAAGATTTTGTTTTCGAAATTATAGTTTCCGGATTTGACCATATTAATGACCAATGTGTTTATTGCAGTCTGACTGAGCGGTGGTAGGCAGCAGCAGCCTCGTAAGCATTAATTCAAACTTTACTCCGTTTGCCAGCAGCTCCTCCCAATGCTTGTTGCACAGCGCTGTATATGACTTCAAGCCTATCAACTCCTGAGATTAGGCTGGCAATACTATAGTGCCTATTAGAACAGCCAATAGTCAAAGGTATATGAAATACAAATGGTACAGAGAAAAATAGTCTACGCCTCATAATTCCTATAATAACTACAACCTAAAACTTCTTAACTGGGAATATTGAAGAACGAACTTTCATAAGTTCTGAAATTAAAAAAGTTAGCTTTTCTTACATGGCACATACTGCACTTTTACTTTCTTCTCCAACACTGTTTTTACATTATTTAAATCAAATTGAGCACGGTCCGAGACGCAGCTAGGGCTACGTGATCGCACGGTCCGAGACGCAGCTAGGGCTACGTGATCGCACGGTCCGAGACGCAGCTAGGGCTACGTGATCGCACGGTCCGAGACGCAGCTAGGGCTACGTGATCGCACGGTTCGAGACGCAGCTAGGGCTACGTGATCGCACGGTTCGAGACGCAGCTAGGGCTACGTGATCGCACGGTCCGAGACGCAGCTAGGGCTACGTGATCGCACGGTCCGAGACGCAGCTAGGGCTACGTTAAAGTGATTCAACCCATGATTCCATGTTCCGCTCCGAGACAAGCTGAGGAAATGCACTTGGGATACCATACATCATATGGACATACTACATACCCTGTAGCTGATATGAAAGTGGATATTATTAGACCAGGTCATATAAATTTTTTTTAAAAAGATACCAGTGGCTGTTGCTTCAATTCAACAGAATTTATAAAAACAGGAGCCAGAAGGTTCTTTAGATCAGCAGGGCTGTAAAAAGGTCAGTAGTGTCATAAAACTGTACTACATTACTCTAAAAATGTTGGCATCATGCTATACCATGCCACACTAGTTTGCAGATGATCACAAACAAAGCCTCAGACTAAGTCAGCAAGGAAAGTTAAAAGGCCTTTAGGCACCCTGAACATCATGAGTTCACCAGCTCTTGTCCCTCTGAGCCAAAGTGACAAGTGACAAGTGCCACACTGATCGCCTTGTGAAAAGTGAATCACTATAATCACTATCACACCGTAAGCATGCGTCTAAATCGTATTTACATGCAACACAAAATCAGGTTAAAAACTGTTAACATCCCTTAGGCTAAAAAAAAAAAATTTAATAAAAAAAAGTTGTGTGATTCCGTGTGTCAGACTTCCAAAGCAACCACAAAAGGGAACCCAAAGCACCGAGATGGAGTAAGAATTTTAATAAAATGTTTTTTCTAAAAAGGCTCCGGGGACAGAGAGAGGAGCGGTAGGGCCACGAGCCTCCTACAGTGTTAACCTATACAGCTTTCAGGCAGAAGGGATTCTGCCCCACACAGCTATAGTGTCAGATAAACTAGAAGGTCCAGGAGGTGTAGGGGCCATTCTCCATGACGGGGCCCCGGTAGGAAACTGAAGGCTAACTTTCACTGGGGACATGTCTCCCCCACATTCTGAAATTGCATTTTATTTTGTCACCCACAGTTTTATCATCGGAATGATAAAACAAAACGACGTTGTGCTTTAGGACCATGCTCAGAGCGGTCGAGTTTTTATCCGACCAGATTTTTTTAAATTATATAATTATATTTAACCCCCCCCACACTTCTAAAACTAAAAGTTGTGTTCCTGGTTTCATACGCTGACAGAAAGACTGGTATAGCAGCCTTGGGTGTCAGAGGAGCTGTCCTCCAGACATAGGAGAAGCCTCAACTAACCTCCAAGAGCTAATAGGTCTGTGTCTGTTATAAAACTTGGCTCCTTCAGGTTAAAATTCAGAGAGATTGAATTAAGAGAATACAGGACTTCGATGAGAGAGAGTCTCCAAAAACATGTTTTTATTTAAATGAAATGCTTAACAGCTTCCACCTGACTGTGCTGCTGCTCCAGTTTCAACTGTTCTGCCTTATTATTATTCGACCATGCTGATCATTTATGAACATTTGAACATCTTGGCCATGTTCTGTTATAAACTCCACCCGGCACAGCCAGAAGAGGACTGGCCACCCCACATAGCCTGGTTCCTCTCTAGGTTTCTTCCTAGGTTTTGGCCTTTCTAGGGAGTTTTTCCTAGCCACCGTGCTTCACCTGCATTGCTTGCTGTTTGAGGTTTTAGGCTGGGTTTCTGTACAGCACTTTGAGATAGCAGCTGATGTACGAAGGGCTATATAAATAAATTTGATTTGATTTGATTTGAACACAGTCTTGAATCAATTCCAGGGAAAGGAGTTGAAAGAACTTCCTCAACCTATTTTATTTTGTGGAGCAAGGCTGTATTAGGGCCATCATCTTCCAAGAGCTAATAGGTCTATGTCTGTTATAAAACCTTGCTCCTTCAGGTTAAATTCAGAGAGGTGTGGAGACTGTGTACTAGGTTACTAACATTTCTAACCAGGTTCACTTTAGAAAAGAGGCTTGGAGAAAATTCTCTCAACATTCAGTTACATTCATGTCACCAAAGTAAAACATTTTTTTTTTAAAGTATATACAAAAGTATGTGGACACTCGTTCAAATTAGTGGATTCAGCTATTTCAGCCACACCCATTGCTGACAGGTGCACACAGCCACGCAATCTCCATAGACAAACATCAGCAGTAGAATGGGCTTACTGAAGAGTTCAGTGACTTTCAACGTGGCACCGTTATAGGATGCAACCTTTCCAACAGTTCTTTCCAACCTTTCCAGTCAGTTAGTCAAAATGTCTGTCCTTCTAGATCTGCCCCAGTTAACTGTTAGTGCTGTTATTGTGAAGTTGAAACATCTAGGAGCAACAACGGCTCAGACGCGAAGTGGTAGGCCACACATGTTCGCAGAAAGGGACCGCTGAGTGCTGAAGCGCGTTAAAGTCGTCTGTCATCTGTTGCAACACTCACTACCAAGTTCCAAACTGCCTCTGGAAGCAACGTCAGCACAAGAACTGTTCGTCTGGAGCTTCATGAAATGGTGTTTCCATGGCCGAGCAACACACAAGCCTAGGATCACCATGAGCAATGCCAGGCGTCGGCTGGAGTGGTGTAAAGCTCACCACCATTGGACTCTGGCGCAGTGGAAATGCGTTCTCAGGAGGGATGAATCACATAAGCCTAGGATCACCATGAGCAATGCCAGGCGTCGGCTAGAGTGGTGTAAAGCTCACCACCATTGGACTCTGGAGCAGTGGAAATGCGTTCTCAGGAGGGATGAATCACACTTGGGATTGGCGGATGAGAGGGAACTGCTACTTGCCCCAATGCATAGTGCCAACTGAAGTTCGATAGAGTAGGAATAACGGTCTGGGGCTGTTTTTCATTTTTCAGGCACCTTAGTTCCAGTGAAGGGAAATGTTTACACTACAGCATACAATGACATTCTGGACGATTCTGTGCTACCAACTGCATGGCAACAGTTTGGGGAAGGCCCTTTCCTGTTTCAGCATGACAATACCCCTGTGCACAAAGCGAGGTCCAAACAGAAATGGTTTGTCGAGATCGGTGTGGAAGAACTTGACTGGCCTGCACAGAGCCCTGACAACCCCATTGAACACCTTTTGGATGAAGTGGAACACAGCTGCAAGCCAGGCCTAATCGCCCAACATCAGTGCCAGACCTCACTAATGCTAGTGGCTGAATGGAAGCAAGTCCCTGCATCTAGTGGAAAGCCTTCGCAGAAGAGTGCAGGCTCTTAGAGCAGCAAAGGAGAGGGGACAAACTCCATATTAATGCCCTTGATTTTGGAATGAGATGGTCGACGAGCAGGTGTCCACAAACTCAGCAAAAAAAGAAACGTCCCTTTTTCAGGATCCTGTCTTTCAAAGATAATTTGTAAAAATCCAAATAACTTCACAGATCTTCATTGTAAAGAGTTTAAACACTGTTTCCCATGCTTGTTCAATGAACCATAAACACTTAATGAACATGCACCTGTGGAACGGTCGATAAGACACTTACAGCTTACAGACAGTAGGCAATTAAGGTCACAGTAAAGAAAACTTAGGAGACTAGAGGCCTTTCTACTGACTCTGAAAAACACCAAAAGAAAGATGCCCAGGGTCCCTGCTCATCTGGGTGAATGTGCCTTAGGCATGCTAAAAGGAGGCATGATGACTGCAGATGTGGCCAGGGCAATAAATTGCAATGTACATACTGCGAGACACCTAAGACAGCGCTACAGGGAGACAGGACGGACAGCTGATCGTCCTCGCAGTGGCAGACCACGTGTAACAACACCTGCACAGGATTGGTACATCCGAACATCACACCTGCGGGACAGGTACAGGATGGCAACAACAACTGCCCGAGTTACACCAGGAACGCACAATCCCTCTATCAGTGCTCAGATTGTCCGCAATAGGCTGAGAGAGGCTGGACTGATGGCTTGTAGGCCTGTTGTAAGGCAGGTCCTCACCAGACATCACCAGCAACAACGTCACCTATGGGCACAAACCCACCATCGATGGACCAGACAGGACTGGCAAAAAGTGCTCTTCATTGACGAGTCGCGGTTGTCTCATCAAGGGTGATGGTCGGATTCGCGTTTATTGTAGAAGGAATGAGTGTTATACCGAGGCCTGTACTCTGGAGCGGGATCGATTTGGAGGTGGAGGGTCCGTCATGTTCTGGAGCGGTGTGTCACAGCATCATCGGACTGAGCTTGTTGTCAGTCCAGGCAATATCAATGCTGTGCATTACAGAGAAGACATCCTCCTCCCTCATGTGGTACCCTTCCTGCAGGTTCATCCTGACATGACCCTCCAGCATGACAATGCCACCAGCCATACTGCTCGTTCTGTGCGTGATTTCCTGCAAGACAGGAATGTCAGTGTTCTTCCACGGCCAGCGAAGAGCCCAGATCTCAATCCCATTGAGCACGTCCGAGACCCGTTGTATTGGAGGGCAAGGGCTAGGGCCATTCCCCCCAGAAATGTCCGGGAACTTGCAGGTGCCTTGGTGAAAGAGTGGGGTAACATGTCACAGCAAGAACTGGCAAATCTGGTGCAGTCCGTGAGGAGGAGATGCACCGCAGTACTTAATGCAGCTGGTGGCCACACCAGATACTGACTGTTACTTTTGATTTCGAACCCCCCTTTGTTCAGGGACACATTATTCCATTTCTGTTAGTCACATGTCTGTGGAACTTGTTCAGTTTATGTCTCAGTTGTTGAATCTTATGTTCAGACAAATATTTACACGTAAAGTTTGCTGAAAATAAAACGCAGTTGACAATGAGAGGATGTTTCTTTTTTTGCCGAGTTTACTTTTGGTAATGTTGATCATTCAAATCCCAGTTTGCGGCAGCACACACACACACGGTATGGTATTGAAGCGACCAGTCTAGTTACACACACACACGGTATTTGCATTATGTTTTTCATCTGGTATTGAGGAATTTATAGAGAAGGTTACATTTGTATCCTGGCTCACAGCTCCTTGGACATGGCCCATTTGCCTTTTCAGTGAACCTGGGAAGAGAGGGAGCTGGTCAATTACCAATGTTGTATATAAACCCTGGATTACCGATGCCATTTATTGGCTACTGAGAGGCTTTGAAACCACCGGTCGGCCATATTGGCACTCAACTCAATTTGTTGTGTTAGTGCCAGAATTCAAAATGGATTAAACAACACCTCATAATGACAAAGTGAAAACATGTTTTTACAAAATGTTAGCACATTAATTGAAAACGAAATACAGAAATTTCATTTACATAAGTATTCACACCCCATAATTTATAGAAGCAACTTTGGCAGAAATAACAGCTGAGAACATTTGCCCATTATTATTTTCTAAATTCTTCAAGCTCTGACAAATTAGTTGTTGATCATTGCTAGACAAACATTTTCAGGTCTTTCCATCGTATATGCAAAGTCAAAACTGTAACTCGGCCACTCAGGAACATTCAATGTCTTCTTGTTTTTTTTTTAGGTTATTCATCTCCCAGTGTCTGTTGGGAAAGCAGACTGAACCAGGTTTTCCTATAGCATTTCATTTTTATCCTGAAAAAAAAATCCCTTGTCCTTAACAATTAGAAGCATACTCATAACATGATGCAGGCACCACTATGCTTGAAAATATCGAGCGTGGTACTCAGTAATGTGTTTCATTTGCCCCAAACTAAATAATAATAAATATAAATAATAATAAATAAATAATACTTTGTATTTAAGACAAAAACTGAATTGCCACATGTTTGCAGAATTACTTGAGTGCCTTTTTGCAAAACAGGATGTATGTTATGAAATATTTTTTTCTGTGCAAAGCTACTTTGTTTTCATTAGTATTTTATAAAAAAATACAATGTTGTTGATCCGTCAATTTTCTCCTAACACAGCCATTAAACTCTGCAACTGTTTTAAAGTCACCATTTGGCCTCATGGTGAAATCCCTGAGCGGTTCGTCCTTCCTCTCCAGCAACGGAGTTAGGAAGGATGCCTGTGTCTTTGTAGTGACTGGGTGTATTGATACACCATCCAACTAGTAACTTCACGCTCGAAGGGATATTCAATGTCTGCTCACTTTTTCTACCCATCTACCAATAGGTGCCCTTTATTAGAGAGGAATTGGAAAACTTCCCTGGTCTGTGGTCAAATCGGTATTTGAAATTCACTGCTCGGCATATTTTATGCGTGAGGCGCACATATGAGGCAGTCGTTCAACGATCACTAAGACAAAGTGAGTCCATGCAACTTCTGTCAAGCACATTTTTACTCCTGAACTTATGTAGGCCATAAAAAAAGGGGGGTTGAATACCTTTTATTTTTTATTTTACCTTTATTTAACCAGGCAAGTCAGTTAAGAACAAATTCTTATTTTCAATGATGGCCTAGGAACAGTGGGTTAACCACTAGGCTACCCTGCCGCTCCACTTGACTGAAGACATCTCAGCTTTTATTTTTAATTCATTTGTACACATATCTAAGAAGATAATTCCACTTTGACATGATGCAGTAATTGTGTGTAGGCCAGTGTCCAAACAAATCACAATTTAATACATTTTGAGTTCAGGCTGTAACAACCAAATATGAAAAAGGCAAGGGCTGTGAATATTTTCTAAAAGACTTTCAGCCAGGGGCATGGCTACTAGCTCTGGTCCAGGGCCTTCTCCATTAATGTTGTAGAGGAAGGCGTACTAAGGCCCTGGACCACAGGCAGGGCATGGCTACTAGCTCTGGTCCAGGGCCTTCTCCATTAATGTTGTAGAGGAAGGCGTACTAAGGCCCTGGACCACAGGCAGGGCATGGCTACTAGCTCTGGTCCAGGGCCTTCTCCATTAATGTTGTACAGGAAGGCGTACTAAGGCCCTGGACCACAGGCAGGGCATGGCTACTAGCTCTGGTCCAGGGCCTTCTCCATTAATGTTGTACAGGAAGGCGTACTAAGGCCCTGGACCACAGGCAGGACATGGCCAGCCTTGTCCCAGTATCTATGCATTACGAGGAGTAGATGTCAGCGCTCTACACAGATTAAAATTATAATAAGTGTGTGGCAATTTCTTTGATATGTTTTTAAAAACAACAAAAAAGAAGATAATGGAGAGTAACTGCGCAACTCCACAAAAAAAAAAAATGTCTCCTAACTTATCACAATATGGATTTTTGTTTTTAGTTCAAGTCAAAATAAGTTTACACACCAAATATGGAGTTGTGCTGACCAACCATCTTTCTTTGCTCCAGTTAAGGCCGGTATGTACTTAGAAAAAAAAACACACAAAAAGTCTGAATAAACATGTAAAAAAACCTGAAAAACAGAAACGTCTATTCAGCACCTTCAAATCACTAATTACTGCAAGCCAAACAACTACAACAGCTCAATACATTAGAGGATCCCAACAGGAAGGTTTTCCGTTGCTTGTAAAAATGTTTATTTAGACCTTTTAGGGAGGCACATAGTCTCATCCTCTCCTCATCCATCAGCCTTCCATGTCCCGACCGGGCTATCCTCTCTTCAGCCATCAGTCTTTACAACCCATAGGTAGATACTATTTTGAGGGTTGATAACAAAGAGCGAGGTGTCCACTTTAATGAAATGTACCTAATATTTCCTCTACAATTACATAGCCTGTGCCTGTGACAGGTCCCCTAATACAGCTGTTGATGTGTTGCCCACCAACAAGAGTTTAATTTGGCAACACCATTTATCTTTCTGCGACTGAATATTGTTTTCAGAACATCGATCCCATCTGAACATAAAAAAAAAACAAAAAAAATGTCTGCACCTGACATGGGGGTAGACATTGGAAACTTCTGTCAACCAACTGTGATGTGACACTGTCAACATCACCAGCATTGGAGCCAAAGAGCAAGTAGTCACTCCTTTAGCTAGCTAGCACCAACAACTAATGTAAAGACAATCAATGCATTTCAGCAGTTGACACGTCTTGATTCAGTTTCACTTCTAAACACAATTACGTAGCCAGGTGGAACACCCAGCCCTGCCTGACAAGAAACCTTTTTAGCTCAGCAGTGACTAACTTCCTCCCCAAGGAATAGCTATTTAACTAAGTAGGTCATAAAGGAGTGTCCTCCACGCACAGTACTCGAGAGTATTGCACAACAGTCGGTGAGATAATTGTGGACTCTGGAATTCCAACTAACTGTTTCCATTCAATCATTTATCTTTGTGTAGCTAGATAGCCAAGATGGCTAACGAACGTGAAGCAGGTGCAAGCTAGCCCCATCGTCATGGCAACTCTTTACTACCCAAACCAGCATATACAGCTAGGTTATTGCCATGTCCATGGATTTCCAACCAATTGGGCTACTTTTATAAAATACTGATGTTGCTGGTGAAAATGTATTGGCCATGGGATGCAGGTTTTTGGGCTACTTTTAAAATTGCACCACAGCCACCATGGCATTTCTCATTATATACACACACATACAGAACAACAATATAAAATGCAACATGTAAAGTGTTGGTCCCATGTTTCATGAGCTGAAATAAAATATCCCAGAAATGTTCTGTATGCACAAAAAACTTATTTCTCTGAAATTGTGCACAAATTTGTTTTACATCCCTGTTAGTGAGCATTTATCCTTTGCCAAGATAATCCATCCACCTGACAGGTGTGGCATATCAATATGATTAAACAGTATGATCATTACACAGGTGCACCTTATGCTGGGGACAACAAAAGGTCACTAAAACGTGCAGTTGTCACAATGCCACAGATGTCTCAAGTTGAGGGAGCATGCAATTGGCATGCTGACTGCAGGAATGTCCACCAGAGCTGTTGCTAGAGAATTTAATGTTAATTTCTCTACCATAAGCCACCTTCAATGTCATTTTAGAGAATTTGGCAGCATGTCCAATCGGTCTCACAACCGCGGACCACATGTAACCACGCCATTCATCCGTCGCCGTCACCTCACGTTTCTGCATGATAATGCACGGCCACATGTAGCAAGGATCTGTACGCGATTCCTGGAAGACGAAAATGTCCCAGTTCTTTCAGGACCTGCATACTCACCAGACACTTACATTTTAGTAATTTAGCAGGCGCTCTTATGCAGAGGGACTTACAGTAGTCTGTGAGTGCATACATTTTTCATACTGGTCCCATTGAGCATGTTTGGGATGCTCTGGATCGACAGCGTGTTCCAGTTCTTGCCAATATCCAGCAACTTCACACCGCCATTGAAGAGGAGTTGAACAACTCTCTGCAGGCCACAATCAACTGCATGTGAAGATGTTGCACTGCACGAGGCAAATGGTGGTCACACCAGATACTGACTGATTTTCTGATGCACGCCCCTACCTTAAAAAAAAAAAAACGGTATCTGTATTCCCTGTCATGTGAAATCCATAGACCACAGCCAAAAAAAATATTCCAAATGACTATTTTCTTTTATATGAACTGTAACTCAGTAAAATCTTTGGACATTTTTGTATGTTGTGTTTATATTTTTGTAAAGTATATTTTAATAAATGGATGGTACATATTCAGTTTGGGAAGGTTTTAAAATTGCACTAGTGGACGATTCTAGGATGGTAATGAAAAAAAGGTTAGTCTCGAGCCCGGTTGCTAGGTAGCGGACATTGGCCAGAAAGTTGTCGATTAACCCCATGATTTACTATCAAAATTATAATACTAATGACATTATTTATATTTTTTGGGGGGGATTAAATACAATAAGCCCCCCCCAAAAAAGCAAACTGTTGAGGCTTTTCGATTTGTAATAATCCAGTTAAATGTTAACTATTGTGAAATAGTGTTGTGAAATGATGAACTAACACAATAATGTTTTCTGAAAAAAAAAAATGATATTTTAGTTAGCTGTATATCAGGTTTATCAGGTCTAACCAGAGTTCCTAGTATTTTAATAACGAATTATATGCAGTTAATATCTAGAACAGCTAACGTTACAGGAGAGCCTGAAAACGTAGCCAGCTTTTTTTACCAACTTTTTGACGGATAAGTTAACTTGGCTAGTTATTTAGCTAGTTAATGACTGTTTGACAGGCAGGACACATTTACTAACGCTATCCTCTGTCCTTGGATGGTAGTTCTTGGTTAAAATAACTAACTAATAATAGCTCATTTCAATGCCGCCAGGACTCGTTTCCATCTCGCTAACGTTAATGAATACCTAGGGTGTCTAACTATCTGGATATTTTGTCTCAGGGAACTGATAAAAAAAAATAATAATAAAGTTTTTAATACAAAAATCAGAAGCAAAACCAAAAAATCCACACCGGTTGACCACGTCACTACAGTACGGTGATTCACACAGCGGCCCGTCGCCACCGCCACTAGTTACCACAGTCATAAAACACCGCCAATGTATCTTCTTAAAATATAACCTTAACCCACATCTCCTAACCGTATGCCTAACCTTAGAATTAAGAGCAAACTGAACATTTTTGTTTTTGTTGTTTTTAAATGAACTTTTACGATAGACAATTTTGGACTTTACGGCTGTGGTAACTAAGTCTCCTTTTTCCCCCAAAAAAATCAAAATGGCGGGTTGGCCATTTAACATTAGAAACTAATCACACCAGGGTGTGTGAAATCATCCCCGAGAGAAATCCATGGCTTGTTTAAGCGGTATTAAATCCACTTACCTTTAAATCTGAGGTCAGACGGAGGATCGAGAAGAAGGATCTGCTCTAACTTTGACATATTTTAGCTACAGTTGTCAGGGAGTCACTGACAGATGGAAATACTATTGAACGAGTCAGTCGCTGACTGAACGTGCACACGCCACGGGAGCAAATATTTGAACGCGCGATTCTAGTGCGCGTTCACGTGGTGTGTCTATATTAGAAACTAATCTTGTTGTAGCTGATTTGATAAAGTTACTTAGCTATTTATTATTTTAGCGATTCCAGTTAACGCCACTTAAGCTATTGGGTATTTTGTTGATAGAGCTATTTCAGCTGTTCAGCTATTTCGTACTGTATTCTAATCATGGCTCCTCGTCCTATGTAAATACTGCTGTAGACATCTTTTCTACTCTACTGCGCATATTGTCTGTACACACCATATATATCATATTTTTGTGAACGGGATGGTAATAATAATACTTCTGACCACTGGGTGTAATATATACACAGTTGAAGTTGTAAGTTTACATACACTTTGGTTGGAGTCATTAAAACTTGTTTTTTAATCACTCCGCACATTTCTTGTTAACAAACTATAGTGTTGGATAGTCAGTTAGGACATATACTTTGTGCATGACACAAGTCATTTTTCCAACAATTGTTTACAGACAGATGATTTAACTTATAATTCACTGTATCACATTTCCAGTGGGTCAGAAGTACAGTAAGTTGACTGTGCCTTTAAACAGCTTGGAAAATTCCAGAAAATGATGTCATGGTTTTAGAAGCTTTTGATAGGCTAATTGACATTATTTGAGGAAATTGGAGGTGTACCTGTGGATGTACTTCAAGGCCAACCTTCAAACTCAGTGCCTCTTTGCTTGACATCATGGGAAAATCAAAATAAATCAGCCAAGACCTCAGAAAAAAAATTGCAGACCTCCACAAGTCTGGTTCATCCTTGGGAGCAATTTCCAAATGCCTGAAGGTACCACATTCATCTGAACAAACAACAGTACGCAAGTATAAACACCATGGGACCACGTAGCCGTCATACTGCTCAGGAAGGAGATGCATTCTATCTCCTAGAGATGAACGTACTTTGGTTCAAAAAGTGCAAATCAATCCCAGAACAACAGCAAAGGACCTTATGAAGATGCTGGAGGAAACAGGTACAAAAGTATCTATATCCACAGTACAATGACTCCTATACCGACATAACCTGAAAGGCCGCTCAGCAAAGAAGAAGCCACTACTCCAAAACCACCATAAAAAAAGCAGGACTAGGGTTTTGCAACTGCACATGGGGACAAAGATCATACTTTTTGGAGAAATGTCCTCTGGTCTGATGAAACAAAAAAAGAACTGTTTGGTCATAATGACTATTGTTATGTTTGGAGGAAAAAGGGGTAGGCTTGCAAGCCGAAGAACACCATCCCAACCATGAAGCACGGGGCTGGCAGCATCATGTTGTGTCAGTGCTTTATTGCAGGAGGGACTGGTGCACTTCACAAAATAGATGGCGTCATGAGGATGGAAAATTCTGTGGATATATGGAAGCAACATCTCAGGACGTCAGTGGGTCTTCCAAATGGACAATGACCCCAAGCATACTTCCAAAGTTGTGGCAAAGTGGCATGAGGACAACAAAGTCAAGGTATTGGAGTGGCCATCACAAAGCCCTGACCTCAATCCCATAGAAAATCTGAGGGCAGAACTGAAAAGGCTTGTGCGAGGAAGGAGGCCTACAAACCTGACTCAGTTACACTGGCTCTGTCAGGAGTAATGGGCCAAAATTCACCCAACTTATTGTGGAAGGCTTCCCGAAACATTTGACCCGAGTTAAACAATTTAAAGGCAATGCTACCAAATACTAATTGAGTGTATGTTAACTTCTGACCCACTGAGAATGTGATGAAAGACATAAAAGCTGAAATAAGTCATTCTCTCTACTAATATTCTGACATTTCACATTCTTAAAATAAAGTGGTGATCATAACTGACCTAAAACAGGGAATTTTTACTCAGATTAAGTGTCAGGGATTGGGAAAAACTGAGTTTAAATGTATTTGGCTGAGGTGTATGTAAACTTCAGACTTCAACTGCATATTTTATATATATATATATATATATATATATATATATATATATATATATATTACACACACAGTGCATTCGGGAATTCTTCAAACTGCTTGACCTTTTCCACATTTTGTTAAGTTACAGACTTATTCTAAAAATGATTCAAGTTTTCCTCATCAATCTACACACAATATCCCATAATGACATCACAATATCCCATAATGACATCACAATACCCCATAATGATAAAGCAAAAACAGGCTTTTAGACTTATTTTGTAAATGTTTTTATTTTTTATGAAAAAACGTGGGCCTCCAGATTGGTGCAGCAGTCTAAGGCACTGTATCGCAGCGCTAGTGGCGTCACTACAGACCCGAGTTAGATCCCGGGCTGTGTCACAACCGTTCGGGATCGGGAGTGCCATAGGCTTTGTCCAGGTAAGGGGAGGCTTTGACCGGGAGGGCTTTACTTGGCTCATCGCGCTCTAGTGACTCATTGTGGGAACCTGCAAACGACCGAGGTGAATGCATTTGTGCGGCTGGCTTCTGGGTTAGGCGGGCGGATGTTAAGAAGCAAGGTTTTGACCGGTCATGTTTGCTGAGGACGCATGACTCGACCTTTGCCACGCGAGCCCGTCGGGGAGTTGCAACGATGAGACAAGATTGACATTTGGGAGAAAAGGGGGTAATATACAAAAACATTTATAAAAAATCAAATGAAGTATCACATTTACATAATTCCCCATAATGACATCACAATACCCCTTAGTGACATCACAATATGCCTTAATGACATCACAATACCCCTTAATGACATCACAATACCCCTTAGTGACAAAAACATATCACATTTACAGAAGTATTCAGACCCTTTACTCGGTACTTTGTTGAAGCACCTTTGGCAGTGATTACAGTCTGCTTGGGTATGACGCTACCAGCTTGGCACACCTGTATTTGGGGAGTTTCTCCCAATCCTCTCTGCAGATCTTCTCAAGCTCTGTCAGGTTGGATGGGGAGCATCGCTGCGCAGTTATTTTCAGGTCTCTCCAGAGATGTTTGATCGGGTTCAAGTCCGGGCCACTCAAAGACATTCAGAGACTTGTCCCGAAGCCACTCCTGCGCTGTCTTGGCTTTGTGCTTAGGGTTGTTGTCCTGTTGGAAGGTGAACCTTCGCCCCAGTCTGAGGTCCTGAGAGCTCAGAAGCAGGTTTTCATCAAGCATCTCTCTGTACTTTGCTCCGTTCATTTTTTCCCCTCGATTGGTGTGTGGTGTGGTGTGCAGAACGGCATCACAGAACGCACAACTCGTCGGTCCTTGTTATGGAATGGCTATTTGCAGCAGACGACCTCACCGGGTTCCTATCAGCGAAATAACAAGAAGAAGAACTCACAAACTCTGGACGAGGAGTGGAAAAACACTGATATGTTTTATTGATATGTCTGACGAATCTCGGTTTCCTGTTGCGTCATTCTGATGACAGAGTCAGGATTTGGCCTGACCAGTTAACTTTACCAGGGTTATGTCCATCTTCGTGACAGAGCGGCAGTGCAGAACCCCCTGCCTGCAGCATGGGTAAACTGTTGGGTAATCCGGAGTAGAGTAAGGCTGAAGCCTGTCGGAGGAATGCCCCACTCAGTCTCTTTCCAACTATTTACAGTATTCCCAATGGCCAGAGACCAATACCTTCACTAAATAGGACAACCTCTCTGACAAATCTGTTAAAGCAACATTTGGTTTCCCGGGTGGCTCAGAGGAGGCCTAAGGCACTGCATCTCAGTGCTAGAGACCCTGGTTTGATCCCTGACTATATCACAACCGGCCGTGATCGGGAGTCCCATAGGGTGGCGCACAATCGGCCCAGAGTCGTCCGGGTTAGGGAAGGGTTTGGCCGGGGTAGGCCGCCATTGTAAAATAAGAATTTGTTCTTAACGGACTTGCCTAGTTAAATAAATGTAAGGAGAGGTCAAACATGGAGGAATGGTGTGTGTGTGTGTGTGTGTGTGTGTGTGTGTGTGTGTGTGTGTGTGTGTGTGTGTGTGTGTGTGTGTGTGTGTGTGTGTGTGTGTGTGTGTGTGTGTGTGTGTGTGTGTGTGTGTGTGTGTGTGTGTGTGTGTAAGTGTTTACTAAAAATAATTACAGTGCATAAAGGTCAAATATTTCTCTAGGTCACAGTAGTTGCTCACAGAGTTCAGGGTCAATTACATGTCAACAACTGTCAAATCAGGATATACTGTAGCCTAAATTCCAATTCAATTGGCCTGCATTATCCAATCAGAGCTGTGAGGACAACATGTATTTCCTGCTGCCATCCAAGGTTCAGACAGAGTTTAATTGTACAGCTACTGCACTTGAAGTGCTGATATATCACACATATCGTTTTGCGCTTATTCTTGTTTCTCAAATAGCATCCGACACTTGTCAAAATAAACATCACCACCGTTTCCCATAGGATGTTTGGGCACCCCACCTATATGATGGTATTAAGAGGGGTAACCTAGGGCTGTTACGGTGGCCTTATTACCTCCACACCGGCGGTCTCGAGTTATGATGGCAGTCAAATTCCACATGACGACCGTTTAGTAGTTCTTCTTCTCCATGCTCTGATGCTGCTGCTGGTCATTAGTAGCCTACCAAACTGGCTAACTGCCTGGTACTCAGCACTCTATAGTCCCTGTAATCTCTCTGACATCAATGCAAATGTAATGTAAAATCTAATCAAACACTTGATGAGAGCAGATGTTGCTCAACATTTCTATAGGCTGTGCAATTGCGTGAGAAAACAGAGTTTTGATGGCCTCTATTAAAAAGAGGAGGATCCCATCAGCTTTCTATAGGCTAGGCCTGCTATATTTATTTCTCAACTTTCCTAATATTGAACACATTGCTTCGCTTTACAACAAGAGTATAGCCTACCTTGCTGGCATGAAAAGGAACCACGAGAAAACGTCCTCCATTCACTATTTAAGGGCACAGATGACATGTATTTTTTCCCACTGCCCCTGTTCTGAGACAGGTGCATGATAATGGGTCCATTCTAAACCAAAACAAATTTCACACATATTATTTAGTGTATTATTTAGTATATGTAAAGACAATATTAGATTTAAGAATAGCCTGATGGGTGACAATATTAGCCTATCACTTGTGAATTGCAGTTCATTTCACATTTTGTTACGTTACAGTTTTATTCTAAAATGGATCAAATCAATATTTTTCCTCATCAATCTACACACAGGGACTCCTGAGTGGCGCTAGAGATCTGGGTTCGAGTCCAGACTCTGTTGCAGCTGGCCGCGACCGGGAGACCCATGGATGCGGAGCACAAAGTTTGGCTGGCAGGGATGTTCTTGTCCCATCCCATCACTAGCGAGTTCTGTGCGCAATGCACACGGTCACCAGGTGCCCAGTGTTTCCTCTGACACATTGGTGCTTCCGGGTTAAGCGGCCATTGTGTCAAGAAGCAGTGAGGCTTGGCTGTGTTGTGTTTTGGAGGACGCATGGCTCTCGACCTTCGCCTCTCCCGAGTCAGTACAGTAACTACCAATTGGGTAGAAAAAGGGCGAAGAAAGAAAAATAAATAAATAAATACAAATCTACACAATACCTCATAATGACAAAGCAAAAACAGGTTTTTAGAATTTTTTGCAAATGTATTAATAATAAAAACAGAATACCTTATTTACATAACTATTCAGAGTCTTTGCTATGAGACTCGAAATTGAGCTCAGGTGCATCCTGTTTCCATTGACCATCCTTGAGACGCTTCTACAACTTGATTGGAGTCCACCTGTGGTAAATTCAATTGATTGGACATGATTTGGAAAGGCACACACCTGTCTATATAAGGTCCCACAGTTGACAGTGCATGTTAGAGCAAAAACCAAGCCATGAGGTCGAAGGAATTGTCCATAGAGCTCCGAGACAGGATTGGGGCGAGGTACAGATCTGGAGAAGGGTCCCAAAACATTTCTGCAGTATTGAAGGTCTCCAAGAACACAGTGGGCTCCATCATTCTTAAATGGAATAAATTTGAAACCACCAAGACTCTTCCTAGAGCTGGCCACCCTGCCAAACTGAACAATCAGGGGAAAAGGGCCTTGGTCAGGGAGGTGCCCAAGAACCTGATGGTCACTCTAACAGAGCTCAAGAGTTTACCTGTGGAGATGGGAGAACCTTCCAGAAGGACAACCATCTCTGCAGCCCTCCACCAGTCAGTCCTTTATGGTAGAGTGGCCAAACAGAAGCCACTCCTCAGTGAAAGGCACATGACAGCCCTCTTGGAGTTTGCCAAAAGGCACCTAAAGGACTCTCAGACCACGAGAAACAAGATGCTCTGGTCTGATGAAACAAAGATTGAACTCTTTGGCCTGAATGCCAAGCATCACGTCTGGAGGAAACCAGGCATCGCTTGTCACCTGGCCAATACCATCCCTACGGTGAAGCATGGTGGTGGCAGCATCATGCTGTGGGCATGTTTTTCAGTGGCAGGGACTGGGAGACTAGTCAGGATCGAGGGAAAGATGAATGGAGCAAAGTACAGAGAGATCCTTGATGAAAACCTGCTCTCTGGAGAGACCTGAAAATAGCTGTGCAGCGACACTCCCCGTTTAGCTTGACAGAGCTTGATAGGATCTGCAGAGAAGAGTGGGAGAAACTCCCCAAATACAGGTGTGCCAAGCTTGTAGCATCATACCCACGAAGACCTGAGGCTGTAATCGCTGCCAAATGTGTTTCAACAAAGTACTGAGTAAAGGGTCTGAATACTTATGTAACCGTGATATTTAATCTTTTTCTTTTTATAAAATTGCACACACAACAAAAAAAATTGCATTGTCATTATGGGGTATTGTGTGTAGATCGGTGAGGGGAAAAAAAACAATTTAATCTATTTTAGAATAAGGCTGTAACATTATAAAACATGGAAAATGTCAAGGGGTCTGAACACTTCCTGAATGCACTGTTTATATGATCACTTGTGAATGATGCCAGCTTGTGCAGTAAGGCAAGAAACAGAGCATGCCTTTTTTTTTTGCGACTTTCAACACCTCATGTAGCCTAGTCCATAGTCCTATATGTTTTAATAAGGTTAGTATCACACCTCATGTAGCCTAGTCCATAGTCCTATATGTTTTAATAAGGTTAGTATCACACCTCCTATAAGGTTAGTATCACACCTAGTCCATAGTCCTATAAGGTTAGTATCACACCTCATGTAGCCTAGTCCATAGTCCTATATGTTTTAATAAGGTTAGTATCACACCTCATGTAGCCTAGCCCATAGTCCTATAAATAAGGTTAGTATCACACCTCATGTAGCCTAGTCCATAGTCCTATAAGGTTAGTATCACACCTCATGTAGCCTAGTCCATAGTCCTATATGTTTTAATAAGGTTAGTATCACACCTCATGGTTAGTATCACACCTCATGTAGTCTAGTCCATAGTCCTAGTCCATGTAGCCTCCATAGTCCTATATGTTTTAATAAGGTTAGTATCACACCTCATGTAGCCTAGTCCATAGTCCTATAAGGTTAGTATCACACCTCATATATGTTTTAATAAGGTTAGTATCACACCTCATGTAGCCTAGTCCTATATAATAAGGTTAGTATCCCATAGTCCTATAAGGTTAGTATCACACCTCATGTAGCCCATAGTTATATCTGTTTTAATAAGTCCACCTATGTCCCATATCCTATAAGGTTAGTATCACACCTCATGTAGCCTAGTCCATAGTCCTATAAGGTTAGTATCACACCTCATGTAGTCCATAGTCCCACACCTAGTCCTATCCATGTTTTAACACCTAAGCCTAGCCCATAGTCCTATATGTTTTAATAAGGTTAGTATCACACCTCATGTAGTCTAGTCCATAGTCCTATATGTTTTAATAAGGTTAGTATCACACCTCATGTAGTCTAGTCCATAGTCCTATATGTTTTAATAAGGTTAGTATCACACCTCATGTAGTCTAGTCCATAGTATCACACCTCATGTAGCCTAGCCCATAGGCCTATATGTTTTAATAAGGTTAGTATCACACCTCATGTAGTCTAGCCCATAGTCCTATAAGGTTATGGTGTGGGGTGGCATTTCTTTGGGGGGCCGCACAGCCCTCCATGTGCTCGCCAGAGTTAGCCTGACTGCCATTAGGTACCGAGATGAGATCCTCAGACCCCTTGTGAGACCATATGCTGGTGCGGTTGGCCCTGGGTTCCTCCTAATGCAAGACAATGCTAGACCTCATGTGGCTGGAGTGTGTCAGCAGTTCCTGCAAGAGGAAGGCATTGATGCTATGGACTGGCCCGCCCGTTCCCCAGACCTGAATCCAATTGAGCACATCTGGGACATCATGTCTCGCTCCATCCACCACAGACTGTCCAGGAGTTGGCGGATGCTTTAGTCCAGGTCTGGGAGGAGATCCCTCAGGAGACCACCTCATCAGGAGCATGCCCAGGCGTTGTAGGGAGGTCATACAGGCACGTGGAGGCCACACACACTACTGAGCCTGATTTTGACTTGTTTTAAGGACATTACATCAAAGATGGATCAGCCTGTAGTGTGGTTTTCCACTTTAATTTTGAGTGTGACTCCAAATCCAGACCTCCATGGGTTGATAAATTTGATTTCCATTGATGATTTTTGTGTGATTTTGTTGTCAGCACATTCAACTATGTAAAGAAAAAAGTATTTAATAAGAATATTTCATTCATTCTGATCTAGGATGTGTTATTTTAGTGTTCCCTTTATTATTTTGAGCAGTGTAGATTGACATAGGCTAGTGCTTTTACTGTTTGTTAGGTCTAGTCAACTTATTGGCTAGTGCTTTTACTGTACGTTAGGTCTAGTCATCTTATTGGCTGCCGAAAAGTAGGCTAAATGTGGACGTCTTCTATATGTGCTTCAGAATTCCATAAGAGGAACACGCCCAGTTGCGTCACCGATGTGTCTGTCTTCACTTGTAGCCTACTTCTCAGCTGAAATGCCTGTGAGAAGGACCCGATCACGTGACGGGCATTTGCTAATAAGAATTGAGATATAAAAAAATGAATGATGACCCCTTTTTCGTGATATCCAAATTGGTAGGTACAGTCTTTTCCCGTCGCTGCAACTCCTGAACGGACTCGGGAGAGGTCGAAGGTCGAGAGCCATGCATCCTCCGAAACACGACCCTGCCAAGCAGCACTGCTTCTTAACACACTGCTCGCTTAACCTGCCAATGTGTCGGAGGAAACACCGTACATCTGGCGACCGTGTCAGTGTGTACTGCGCCAGACCCGCCACAGGAGTCGCTAGAGCACGATGGGACAAGGACATCCCGGCCAAACCCTCCCCTAACCCGGACGAAGCAATTGTGCGCTGTCTTATGGGTCTCCCGGTCACGGCTGGCTGCGACACAGCCCAGGATTGAACCCAGCTCTGTAGTGACGCCTCAAGTACTGCGATGCAATGCCTTAGACCGCTGCGGCAATCGGGAGCCCCCTAAGAATTGAGATATCTGAAAGAACCATGTGAGTGAGAGGTGCTTCGGAGAACAGAAGCCAGGGGAAGATAATTGTAATTATTATATTCAGCACATGGGCACAACGGCCACATTGGTAAAAAACAAGGCATGGATTTTTTATGGATCATTACGGCCACACAAGGGGGATGCCACCGGGAAATTCAAGGCCTGGTGAGAATATTATCAAGTGCTTGTCAGATTGTGAATGAGAGACTGATGAATTGTGTGCAGCTTGAACAATAAACAAATCAGAGCTCATGCCTTTCATGCAACTTTTTTCAAATCAAATATATGATGTCAAAAAGAGGGGGGCACCTATATGATGGTAGTAAGATGGGGTACCCCACCTATATGATGGTAGTAAGATGGGGTACCCCACCTATATGATGGTAGTAAGATGGGGTACCCCACCTATATGATGGTAGTAAGATGGGGTACCCCACCTATATGATGGTAGTAAGATGGGGTACCCCACCTATATGATGGTAGTAAGATGGGGTACCCCACCTATATGATGGTAGTAAGATGGGGTACCCCACCTATATGATGGTAGTAAGATGGGGTACCCCACCTATATGATGGTAGTAAGATGGGGGTACCCCACCTATATGATGGTAGTAAGATGGGGGGTACCCCACCTATATGATGGAAACACGCCAGTTGTAGATCAGAGGGATTTTCGTTGTCTTTCTATAAAGCAGGAAAAAGAGATGAAGAACAAGAGAAAATAGAAATGACCATTTTATTTATTATACAGAGGAATATATCAAATGTTAATCTGGTCTGCAAAGGATATGGAAAAGGGTATAACTTCAGTCAAGCACACAAAAATAATAAATCCATTTCATATTCAATTTATGTCTACAGATGGAAAAACTAACACAAGAAAGCACTTTGTTTACATTGCACAATGGACTGTGTAGGCAGGCATTCAGGGCAAGAAATGTGCAAATCTAGTTTGATCAGATTATTGACTGTTGCCACACGTCGACATTGGTCAAGCTTGTACAGAAGAGTCCAGAACAGTATTGTGTGTTAACATCTCATGGTTCATATCTGTACACTGACTAATTCAAAATATTGTATAAAATCCTGATAGTAACAAAACAATATTATATCTACCTACAAAGTACAAAATATTTGTTTTATAATATGGCACTGCAGTGTTGCTGTAAACTCCATATCCCATTCAGTCCGGTACATTTCAATCCACTGTGGCAATTCGATGGGCAATCGTAAGGGAATGTAGTCATCAAAAACCTAATACTGAATCAACATTTTTCCATTAAAAAGTGCTCAAACTACAAATAAAATGACAATACAAGCGGTCAAATCCAAAAGCCTCTGGGTCCCCTGTTTTTCTACACAGACGCAGTCAATGGAGCAGCAGGGTAGTCTAGTGGTTAGAGCGTTGGACTAGTAACCGGAAGGTTGCAAGTTCAAACCCCCGAGCAGACAAGGTACAAATCTGTCATTCTGCCCCTGAACAAGGCAGTTATTAACCTGCTGTTCCTAGTCTGTCATTGTAAATAAGAATTTGTTCTTAAACTGACTTGCCTAGTTAATAAAATAAACTTTTGCCTATCTATCTCTGCATCTGGCCTATAGAGTGCGCCAGCTTGTAGTCATAAAAGCAGAAATGTGTTAGCATTTTCTACCTCTGGTTTGTTGGGCATTTCTATATGGGGAAAATAATGGGGTTCTGGAATAAACTACAAAAATAAGGTCAGAGGTTAACACAGGCTGAGGAGCTCTTCTACATTTTGTTCTATGAAATAATGTCAGTCAATTAACATGACCATTACAAATTATTTGACATTTTTAGTCATTCAACAGACTCTCTTATCCAGAGCAATTTACAGGACCAATCAGGGTTAAAGTGCCTTGCGCAAGGGCACATTGACAGATTTTTACACCTAATAGGCTTGGGGATTCGAACCAGCGACCTTTCGGTTACTGGCCCAAAAGTTCTTAACCGCTAGGATACCTGCCACCCTACGATGCATTTATGTGCTCATGCAACCTAGTCCTTCATATACATTATGAACATCTTATACAGTACATTCTCAGAAATAGTATTCTACATGTGTGCTGGCATGTACATATAAACTCAGCAAAAAAAAGAAAAAAAAGAAATGTCCTCTCACTCTCACCTGCGTTTATTTTTCAGCAAACTTAAACATGTGTAAATATGTGTATGAACATAACGAGATACAACAACTGAGACATAAACTGAACATGTTCCACAGACATGTGACTAAAAGAAATGGAATAACGTGTCCCTGAACAAAGGGGGGTCAAAATCAAAAGTAACAGTCAGTATCTGGTGTGGCCACCAGCTGCATTAAGTACTGCAGTGCATCTCCTCCTCATGGACTGCACCAGATTTGCCAGTTCTTGCTGTGAGATGTTACCCCACTCTTCCACCAAGGCACCTGCAAGTTCCCGGATATTTCTGGGGGGAATGGCCCTAGCCCTCACCCTCAGATCCATTGAGATCCGGGCTCTTCGCTGGCCATGGCAGAACACTGACATTCCTGTCTTGCAGGAAATCACTCTCAGAACGAGCAGTATGGCTGGTGGCATCAGGATGAGCCTGCAGGAAGGGTATCACATGAGGGAGGAGGATGTCTTCCCTGTAACGCACAGCGTTGTCATTGCCTGCAATGACAACAAGCTCAGTCCGATGATGCTGTGACACACCACCACAGACCATGACGGACCCTCCACCTCCAAATCGATCCCGCTCCAGAGTACAGGCCTCGGTGTAACGCTCATTCCTTCGACGATAAACCGACCATCACCCCTGGTGAGACAAAACCGCCAATCATCAGTGAAGAGCACTTTTTGCCAGTCCTGTCTGGTCCAGCGACGGTGGGTTTGTGCCCTTAGGCGATGTTGGATGTACCGATCCTGTGCAGGTGTTTTTACACGTGGTCTGCCACTGCGAGGATGATCAGCTGTCCGTCCTGTCTCCCTACAGGGCTGTCTTAGGTGTCTCACAGTACGGACATTGCAAATTATTGCCCTGGCCACATCTGCAGTCATCATGCCTCCTTGCAGCATGCCTAAGGCACATTCACCCAGATGAGCAGGGACCCTGGGCATCTTTCTTTTGATGTTTTTCAGAGTCAGTAGAAAGGCCTCTTTAGTGTCCCAAAGTTTCATAACTGTGACCTTAATTGCCTACCGTCTGTACTCTGTTTATGTCTTAACGACCGTTCCACAGGTGCATGTTCATTAATTGTTTATGGTTCATTGAACAAGCATGGGAAACAGTGTTTAAACCCTTTACAATGAAGATCTGTGAAGTTATTTGGATTTTTACGAATTAACTTTGAAAGACAGGGTCCTGAAAATGGGACGATTATTTTTTTTTCTCTCCTGAATTTACAAGAGTTCAATGTGGGGACAAAAGACAACGACAGTCGGCGAGACCAAATTCATGCAATAAATGGATATTAACTCCTATCATTGTAATACTGGAACAACGGTGAAACAATCAATGGATCAACACATATGTTGACTGCATTGTTCGGGAATGAGAATTCATAAGCTCTATATCGTATACGTATTCGGAAAGTCACAAGTTAATAATTAACACGTTTTTGAATTTCCGGCAGGCCGTCATTGTAAATAAGAATTTATTCTTAACTGACTTGCCTAGTTAAATAAAGGTTAAATGAAAAAAAATATATATATATATTCTCAATTTAAAATTTAGATTTGTTTTTGTTTTTCTCTCTCTATTTCTAAACGGATGAAATTGTTTGTTTTGTTTGTTCTGTGCTGCTGCCTATGAAATGAAAACATAGCCCACTATGTACCATAGTATTCCTTCATTTTATTAACATGTTTAGCATCTTTAAAAAAACACTGGTTCCTCTCTATATCCAGAAATGACACCTACAGCACACCGTACCAAGGCACAGGAGTATATTTGAAATGTAGCCTTTATTTACCTTGGCAAGTCAGTGAAGAACAAAATTCTTATTTACAATGACGGGCCTAACACCGGGCCAAACCCGGACGACGCTGAGGCCAATTGTGCCCCGCCCTATTGGACTCCCAATCGCGGCCCGGTTGTGATGCATCCTGGATATATCTGGTAGGTAGAATAGGTAGAATATGGCGAAATGTCCAACTAGCTTTATATGGGTTATAGGGGCGGTTTCTGGACTTGGGACACTCTGTTCCCTATAGGGGAGAGAGGTTCTGATCGATCACACAGCCAAAGCCATGTTGTCCTCCTCTCTCCGTGAGACCCATGTACTGTATATGCATTGTGGACTGTCGAAAGGGGCAATCAGGAGCTGAACTATGCAAGCTGTTGCGTACACCAACGCTACATTGTGACCCGTGTGTCAAGATGGATGGATGTGTAGACTTGATCCATGGAACTGTGTATGGAATGGAAACAAAGGCCGTGATGATCTCACTAGCAATCGGATGCTGAATTCCAAACCGACCCCATTGCCCCTTACCCCTAGGACCTAGCAACTTCATACTGATCTGAAAATGTAGGATAGGTGTAAACAATGTGGTAATACTGCCTTTCCTTTCCTTCAGATAAGACAGGTAGAATTTCCAACATATTCGATCGTACTACACCAGTCCCTTTGAGATCAAAATGAAATACCTAGGGCGTAGGGTGGTAGGGGGTAGGGTGGTAGGGGTCTATTTGGGACTCAGAAGGGGTCTTACTAGCAGCAGCGTTTGTTAGAGGGAGGAGGCTGCCGGATTATCTTGAAGGACTCGTTACTGTCTAAGTCTGGATTCTCCAGGGGCGGAATCTGTTTACCTGAAACACAACACAACACGGATCATTACGTAAGAGAGATGCAAACTATTACACTGTGATTGCTTCTCAAATGGCACCCTTTTCCTTATATAAAAAGTCAAAAGTAGTGCACTATAATGGAGTGCCATTTGAGAAGCATCCTGATTACTGTCTTTAGGATTTTACAGAATGTTGTGATGGTAACTTCCTCCCTAAGAGACACTATGCTGAATGGTGCTATTCTGTCTTAGAAGGTTTCACAGGATGTTGTGATGGTAACTTCCTCCCTAAGAGACACTATGCTGAATGGTGCTATTCTGTCTTAGAAGGTTTCACAGGATGCTGTGATGGTAACTTCCTCCCTAAGAGACACTATGCTGAATGGTGCTATTCTGTCTTAGAAGGTTTTACAGGATGCTGTGATGGTAACTTCCTCCCTAAGAGACACTATGCTGAATGGTGCTATTCTGTCTTAGAAGGTTTTACAGGATGTTGTAATGGTAACTTCCTCCCTAAGAGACACTATGCTGAATGGTGCTATTCTGTCTTAGAAGGTTTTACAGGATGTTGTAATGGTAACTTCCTCCCTAAGAGACACTATGCTGAATGGTGCTATTCTGTCTTAGAAGGTTTCACAGGATGTTGTAATGGTAACTTCCTCCCTAAGAGACACTATGCTGAATGGTGCTATTCTGTCTTAGAAGGTTTCACAGGATGTTGTAATGGTAACTTCCTCCCTAAGAGACACTATGCTGAATGGTGCTATTCTGTCTTAGAAGGTTTCACAGGATGTTGTGATGGTAACTTCCTCCCTAAGAGACACTATGCTGAATGGTGCTATTCTGTCTTTTTAGAAGGTTTCACAGGATGTTGTAATGGTAACACAGGATGTTGTAATGGTAACTTCCTCCCTAAGAGACACTATGCTGAATGGTGCTATTCTGTCTTAGAAGGTTTCACAGGATGTTGTAATGGTAACTTCCTCCCTAAGAGACACTATGCTGAATGGTGCTATTCTGTCTTAGAAGGTTTCACAGGATGTTGTAATGGTAACTTCCTCCCTAAGAGACACTATGCTGAATGGTGCTATTCTGTCTTAGAAGGTTTCACAGGATGTTGTGATGGTAACTTCCTCCCTAAGAGACACTATGCTGAATGGTGCTATTCTGTCTTAGAAGGTTTCACAGGATGTTGTAATGGTAACTTCCTCCCTAAGAGACACTATGCTGAATGGTGCTATTCTGTCTTAGAAGGTTTCACAGGATGCTGTGATGGTAACTTCCTCCCTAAGAGACACTATGCTGAATGGTGCTATTCTGTCTTAGAAGGTTTCACAGGATGTTGTAATGGTAACTTCCTCCCTAAGAGACACTATGCTGAATGGTGCTATTCTGTCTTAGAAGGTTTCACAGGATGCTGTGATGGTAACTTCCTCCCTAAGAGACACTATGCTGAATGGTGCTATTCTGTCTTAGAAGGTTTTACAGGATGCTGTGATGGTAACTTGTGTCTAAAACAAACAGAGATATCAAAAGATATTCACAACGCTTTACAGTGAACAAAATCAAATAACTTTGAATAGAGAGCGTAGGGATGCATGACAACAAGGGCTGTGATCAATTCAGGAAGTGATTTCATTTATAAAATAAAACATCTTTTGAAATAAATAACTTCTCATTTTCACTTATTTTTACTTCCTGAATGAAAGGACTTCAATTCAAAACATTTGAACCCAACCCTGATAACAATGAATGGTAAACAAATGGTATGTGATGTGGTGGTTGGATGGAACGAGACACATTGAATTAGAAACACTTACTGATCTTCTGAAAGAGCTCCTCCACATTGACAGCGTTTCTGGCGCTGGTCTCCATGAAAATAGCTGCGATGGACTCAGCAAAGTCCTTAGCTTCTTTCATAGGAACTTCCCTGTTAAACGAGACGCTACAATTAGTACTGGGGTTGACTCGTCACAACAGGCCTTTAACATGGTGGTGATGTTACACTGAAAAGTTGTTAACTAAACAAAAAGGTGCTCAGTCAGTAAGTGCTATTTCCTGTGTTCTGGGAATTCAGAATGACCACTTCCTAGTCAGAGAAGCAGGTAACACATCACGCGGGTGGTAAACGCAGTAGAGAGCTGTACAGCGGTGAAGTACTAATACATAATAAATACTTAGAATGAACTCAAATAACCATCTATCAGACTTTATATTGCACAGAAAACGAGGAAGGCTGAAAGTTAGTAAACTGCAGCTACTATATTAATGTAGAAGGTCTGGCACTACGTCATCTACAGATGTACAGTGGGGCAAAAAAAGTATTTAGTCAGCCACCAATTGTGCAAGTTCTCCCGCTTAAAAAGATGAGAGAGGCCTGTAATTTTCATCACTTCATTTTCATCACTTCAACTATGACAGACA